>NW_026961812.1:0-54000 GCF_963924245.1 Chroicocephalus ridibundus
GCTGGCTCTTTGGGCGTGGGACCAGTCTCCAGACATATGGCCATTTTTGGGCCTGGCGCGGCGCCAACGGGGAAAGCGTGCTTTTGAGGCTAGAGAGAGCAGGAAAGCCTGCAGCCCCCAGGTGTGTGGGGCTACGCAAGTGGTTCCCAAAGACCTTTAGAACAAGGCATAGTTTTCCCTGCTGGCTCTTTGGGCGTGGGACCAATCTTCAGACATATGGCCATTTTTGGGCCTGGCGCGGCGCCAAGTGGGAAAGGGTTCTTTTGAGGCTGAAGGCAGCAGGAAAGCCTGCAGCCCCCAGGTGTGTGGGGCTACGCAAGCGTTTCCCAAAGAGCTTTAGAACAAGGCATAGTTTTCCCTGCTGGCTCTTTGGTCGGGGACCAGTCTCCAGACATATGGCCATTTTTGGGCCTGGCTTGGCGCCATGTGGGAAAGGGTGGTTTTGAGGCTGAAGGCAGCAGGAAAGCATGCAGCCCACAGGTCTGTGGGGCTACGCAATCCGTTCCCAAAGAGCTTTAGAACAAGGCATAGTTTTCCCTGCTGGCTCTTTGGGCGTGGGACCAACCTCCATACATATGGCCATTTTTGTGCCTGGTGCGGGGCCAAGTGGGAAAGGGTGGTTTTGAGGCTGAAGGGAGCAGGAAAGCCTGCAGCCCCCAGGTGTGTGGGGCTACGCAAGCAGTTCCCAAAGAGCTTTAGAACAAGGCATAGTTTTCCCTGCTGGCTCTTTGGGCATGGGACCAGTCTCCAGACATATGGCCATTTTTGTGCCTGGCGTGACGCCATGTGGGAAAGGTGGGTTTGAGGCTGAAGGCAGCAGGAAAGCCTGCAGCCCCCAGGTGTGTGGGGCTACGCAAGCGGTTCCCAAAGAGCTTTAGAACAAGGCATAGTTTTCCCTGCTGGTTCTTTGGGCATGGGACCAGTCTCCAGACATATGGCCATTTTTGGGCCTGGCGCGGCGCCAAGTGGGAAAGGGGGGTTTTGAGGCTGAAGGCAACAGGAAAGCCTGCAGCCCCCAGGTGTGTGGGGCTATGCAATCAGTTCCCAAAGACCTTTAGAACAAGGCATAGTTTTCCCTGCTGGCTCTTTGGGCGTGTGACCAAACTCCATACATATGGCCATTTTTGTGCCTGGCGCGGGGCCAAGTGGGAAAGGGTGGTTTTGAGGCTGAAGGCAGCAGGAAAGCCTGCAGCCCCCAGGTGTGTGTGGCTACGCAAGCGGTTCCCAAAGAGCTTTAGAACAAGGCATAGTTTTCCCTGCTGGCTCTTTGGGCGTGGGACCAGTCTCCAGACATATGGCCATTTTTGTGCCTGGCGTGACGCCATGTGGGAAAGGTGGGTTTGAGGCTGAAGCAGCAGGAAAGCCTGCAGCCCGCAGGTCTGTGGGGCCACGGAAACGGTTCCCAAAGAGCTTTAGAACAAGGCATAGTTTTCCCTGCTGGCTCTTTGGGCGTGGGACCAGTCTCCAGACATATGGCCATTTTTGTGACTGGCGCGGCGCCAAGTGGGAAAGCGTGCTTTTGAGGCTGAAGAGAGCAGGAAAGCCTGCAGCCCCCAGGTGTGTGGGGCTACGCAAGCGGTTCCCAAAGAGCTTTAGAAAAAGGCATAGTTTTCCCTGCTGGCTCTTTGGGCGTGGGACCAATCTTCAGACATATGGCCATTTTTGTGCCTGGCGTGTCGCCAAGTGGGAAAGGGTTCTTTTGAGGCTGAAGGCAGCAGGAAAGCCTGCAGCCCCCAGGTGTGTGGGGCTATGCAAGCGTTTCCCAAAGAGCTTTAGAACAAGGCATATTTTTCCCTGCTGGCTCTTTGGGCGTGGGACCAACCTCCAGACATATGGCCATTTTTGTGCCTGGCGTGACGCCATGTGGGAAAGGTGGGTTTGAGTCTGAAGGCAGCAGGAAAGCCTGCAGCCCCCAGGTGTGTGGGGCTACGCAAGCCGTTTCCAAAGAGCTTTAGAACAAGGCATATTTTTCCCTGCTGGCTCTTTGGTCGGGGACCAGTCTCCAGATATATGTCCATTTTTGGGCCTGGCTTGGCACAATGTGGGAAAGGGTGGTTTTGAGGCTGAAGGCAGCAGGAAAGCATGCAGCCCACAGGTCTGTGGGGCTACGCAAGCGGTTCCCAAAGAGCTTTAGAACAAGGCATAGTTTTCCCTGCTGGCTCTTTGGGCGTGGGACCAGTCTCCAGACATATGGCCATTTTTGGGCCTGGCGCGGCGCCAAGTGGGAAAGCGTGCTTTTGAGGCTGAAGAGAGCAGGAAAGCCTGCAGCCCACAGGTCTGTGGGGCTACGCAATCCGTTCCCAAAGAGCTTTAGAACAAGGCATAGTTTTCCCTGCTGGCTCTTTGGGCGTGGGACCAGTCTCCAGACATATGGCCATTTTTGGGCCTGGCGCAGCGCCAAGTGGGAAAGGGTGGTTTTGAGGCTGAAGGCAGCAGGAAAGCCTGCAGCCCCCAGGTCTGTGGGGCTACGCAAGCGGTTCCCAAAGAGCTTTAGAACAAGGCATAGTTTTCCCTGCTGGCTCTTTGGGCGTGGGACCAATCTCCAGACATATGGCCATTTTTGGGCCTGGCGCGTCGCCAAGTGGGAAAGGGTTCTTTTGAGGCTGAAGAGAGCAGGAAATCCTGCAGCCCCCAGGTGTGTGGGGCTACGCAAGCGGTTCCCAAAGAGCTTTAGAACAAGGCATAGTTTTCCCTGCTGGCTCTTTGGGCGTGGGACCAACCTCCAGACATATGGCCATTTTTGTGCCTGGAGTGACGCCATGTGGAAAAGGGTGCTTCTGAGGTTGAAGGCAGCAGGAAAGCCTGCAGCCCCCAGGTCTGTGGGGCTACGCAAGCGGTTCCCAAAGAGCTTTAGAACAAGGCATAGTTTTCCCTGCTGGCTCTTTGGGCGTGGGACCAACCTCCAGACGTATGGCCATTTTTGTGCCTGCCGTGACGCCATGTGGAAAAAGGTGCTTTTGAGACTGAAGAGAGCAGGAAAGCCTGCAGCCCCCAGGTGTGTGGGGCTACGCAAGCCGTTCCCAAAGAGCTTTAGAACAAGGCATAGTTTTCCCTGCTGCCTCTTTCGGCTTGGGACCAATTTCCAGACATATGGCCATTTTTATGCCTGGCGGAGCGCCAAGTAGGAAAGGGTGGTTTTGAGGCTGAAGGCAGCAGGAAAGTCTGCAGCCCCCAGGTGTGTGGGGCTACGCAAGCGATTCCCAAAGAGCTTTAGAACAAGGCATAGTTTTCCCTGCTGGCTCTTTGGGCGTGGGACCAGTCTCCAGACATATGGCCATTTTTGGGCCTGGCGCGGCGCCAAGTGGGAAAGCGTGCTTTTGAGGCTGAAGAGAGCAGGAAAGCCTGCAGCCCCCAGGTGTGTGGGGCTACGCAAGTGGTTCCCAAAGACCTTTAGAACAAGGCATAGTTTTCCCTGCTGGCTCTTTGGGCGTGGGACCAATCTTCAGACATATGGCCATTTTTGGGCCTGGCGCGGCGCCAAGTGGGAAAGGGTTCTTTTGATGCTGAAGGCAGCAGGAAAGCCTGCAGCCCCCAGGTGTGTGGGGCCACGCAAGCGGTTCCCAAAGAGCTTTAGAACAAGGCATAGTTTTCCCTGCTGACTCTTTGTGAAAGGGACCAGTCTCCAGACATATGGCCATTTTTGTGCCTGTCACGATGCCAAGTGGGAAAGGGTGGTTTTGAGTCTGAAGGCAGCAGGAAAGCCTGCACCCCCGAGGTGTGTGGGGCTACGCAAGCCGTTCCCAAAGAGCTTTAGAACAAGGCATAGTTTTCCCTGCTGGCTCTTTGGTCGGGGACCAGTCTCCAGATATATGTCCATTTTTGGGCCTGGCTTGGCGCCATGTGGGAAAGGGTGGTTTTGAGGCTGAAGGCAGCAGGAAAGCATGCACCCCACAGGTCTGTGGGGCTACGCAAGCGGTTCCCAAAGAGCTTTAGAACAAGGCATAGTTTTCCCTGCTGGCTCTTTGTGAAAGGGACCAGTCTCCAGAAATATGGCCATTTTTGTGCCTGTCACGATGCCAAGTGGGAAAGGGTGGTTTTGAGTCTGAAGGCAGCAGGAAACCCTGCAGCCCCCAGGTGTGTGGGGCTACGCAAGCGGTTCCCAAAGAGCTTTAGAACAAGGCATAGTTTTCCCTGCTGGCTCTTTGGGCGTGGGACCAGTCTCCAGACATATGGCCATTTTTGGGCCTGGCGCGGCGCCAAGTGGGAAAGCGTGCTTTTGAGGCTGAAGAGAGGAGGAAAGCGTGCAGCCCACAGGTCTGTGGGGCTACGCAATCCGTTCCCAAAGAGCTTTAGAACAAGGCATAGTTTTCCCTGCTGGCTCTTTGGGCGTGGGACCAACCTCCATACATATGGCCATTTTTGTGCCTGGCGCGGGGCCAAGTGGGAAAGGGTGGTTTTGAGGCTGAAGAGAGCAGGAAAGCCTGCAGCCCCCAGGTGTGTGTGGCTACGCAAGCGGTTCCCAAAGAGCTTTAGAACAAGGCATAGTTTTCCCTGCTGGCTCTTTGGGCGTGGGACCAGTCTCCAGACATATGGCCATTTTTGGGCCTGGCTGACGCCATGTGGAAAAGGGTGGGTTTGAGGCTGAAGGCAGCAGGAAAGCCTGCAGCCCGCAGGTCTGTGGGGCCACGCAAGCGGTTCCCAAAGAGCTTTAGAACAAGGCATAGTTTTCCCTGCTGGCTCTTTGGGCGTGGGACCAGTCTCCAGACATATGGCCATTTTTGGGCCTGGCGCAGTGCCAAGTGGGAAAGGGTGGTTTTGAGGCTGAAGGCAGCAGGAAAGCCTGCAGCCCCCAGGTGTGTGGGGCTACGCAAGCGGTTCCCAAAGAGCTTTAGAACAAGGCATAGTTTTCCCTGCTGGCTCTTTGGGCGTGGGACCAATCTCCAGACATATGGCCATTTTTGGGCCTGGCGCGTCGCCAAGTGGGAAAGGGTTCTTTTGAGGCTGAAGAGAGCAGGAAAGCCTGCAGCCCCCAGGTGTGTGGGGCTACGCAAGCGGTTCCCAAAGAGCTTTAGAACAAGGCATAGCTTTCCCTGCTGGCTCTTTGGGCGTGGGACCAACCTCCAGACATATGGCCATTTTTGTGCCTGGAGTGACGCCATGTGGAAAAGGGTGCTTCTGAGGTTGAAGGCAGCAGGAAAGCCTGCAGCCCCCAGGTCTGTGGGGCTACGCAAGCGGTTCCCAAAGAGCTTTAGAACAAGGCATAGTTTTCCCTGCTGGCTCTTTGGGCGTGGGACCAACCTCCAGACATATGGCCATTTTTGTGCCTGCCGTGACGCCATGTGGAAAAAGGTGCTTTTGAGGTTGAAGGCAGCAGGAAAGCCTGCAGCCCCCAGGTGTGTGGGGCTACGCAAGAGGTTCCCAAAGAGCTTTAGAACAAGGCATAGTTTTCCCTGCTGCCTCTTTCGGCTTGGGACAAATTTCCAGACATATGGCCATTTTTATGCCTGGCGGAGCGCCAAGTAGGAAAGGGTGGTTTTGAGGCTGAAGGCAGCAGGAAAGTCTGCAGCCCCCAGGTGTGTGGGGCTACGCAAGCGATTCCCAAAGAGCTTTAGAACAAGGCATAGTTTTCCCTGCTGGCTCTTTGGGCGTGGGACCAGTCTCCAGACATATGGCCATTTTTGGGCCTGGCGCGGCGCCAAGTGGGAAAGCGTGCTTTTGAGGCTGAAGAGAGCAGGAAAGCCTGCAGCCCCCAGGTGTGTGGGGCTACGCAAGTGGTTCCCAAAGACCTTTAGAACAAGGCATAGTTTTCCCTGCTGGCTCTTTGGGCGTGGGACCAGTCTCCAGACATATGGCCATTTTTGGGCCTGGCGCGGCGCCAAGTGGGAAAGGGTTCTTTTGAGGCTGAAGGCAGCAGGAAAGCCTGCAGCCCCCAGGTGTGTGGGGCTACGCAAGCGTTTCCCAAAGAGCTTTAGAACAAGGCATAGTTTTCCCTGCTGGCTCTTTGGGCGTGGGACCAGTCTCCAGACATATGGCCATTTTTGGGCCTGGCTTGGCGCCATGTGGGAAAGGGTGGTTTTGAGGCTGAAGGCAGCAGGAAAGCATGCAGCCCCCAGGTGTGTGGGGCTACGCAAGCGATTCCCAAAGAGCTTTAGAACAAGGCATAGTTTTCCCTGCTGGCTCTTTGGGCGTGGGACCAACCTCCATACATATGGCCATTTTTGTGCCTGGCGCGGGGCCAAGTGGGAAAGGGTGGTTTTGAGGCTGAAGAGAGCAGGAAAGCCTGCAGCCCCCAGGTGTGTGGGGCTACGCAAGCGGTTCCCAAAGAGCTTTAGAAAAAGGCATAGTTTTCCCTGCTGGCTCTTTGGGCGTGGGACCAACCTCCAGACATATGGCCATTTTTGTGCCTGGCGTGACGCCATGTGGAAAAGGGTGCTTTTGAGGTTGAAGGCAGCAGGAAAGCCTGCAGCCCCCAGGTGTGTGGGGCTACGCAAGCGGTTCCCAAAGAGCTTTAGAACAAGGCATAGTTTTCCCTGCTGCCTCTTTAGGCTTGGGACCAATTTCCAGAGATATGGCCATTTTTATGCCTGGCGTAGCGCCAAGTAGGAAAGGGTGGTTTTGAGGCTGAAGGCAGCAGGAAAGTCTGCAGCCCCCAGGTGTGTGGGGCTACGCAAGCGATTCCCAAAGAGCTTTAGAACAAGGCATAGTTTTCCCTGCTGGCTCTTCGGGCGTGGGACCAGTCTCCAGACATATGGCCATTTTTGGGCCTGGCGCGGCGCCAAGTGGGAAAGGGTGCTTTTGAGGCTGAAGGCAGCAGGAAAGCCTGCAGCCCCCAGGTGTGTGGGGCTACGCAAGCGGTTCCCAAAGAGCTTTAGAACAAGGCATAGTTTTCCCTGCTGGCTCTTTGGGCGTGGGACCAATCTTCAGACATATGGCCATTTTTGGGCCTGGCTTGGCGCCATGTGGGAAAGGGTGGTTTTGAGGCTGAAGGCAGCAGGAAAGCATGCAGCCCCCAGGTCTGTGGGGCTACGCAAGCGGTTCCGAAAGAGCTTTAGAACAAGGCATAGTTTTCCCTGCTGGCTCTTTGGGCGTGGGACCAGTCTCCAGACATATGGCCATTTTTGGGCCTGGCGTGACGCCATGTGGGAAAGGTGGGTTTGAGGCTGAAGGCAGCAGGAAAGCCTGCAGCCCCCAGGTGTGTGGGGCTACGCAAGCCGTTCCCAAAGAGCTTTAGAACAAGGCATAGTTTTCCCTGCTGGCTCTTTGGGCGTGGGACCAGTCTCCAGACATATGGCCATTTTTGTGCCTGGCGCGGGGCCAAGTGGGAAAGGGTGGTTTTGAGGCTGAAGAGAGCAGGAAAGCCTGCAGCCCCCAGGTGTGTGTGGCTACGCAAGCGGTTCCCAAAGAGCTTTAGAACAAGGCATAGTTTTCCCTGCTGGCTCTTTGGGCGTGGGACCAGTCTCCAGACATATGGCCATTTTTGTGCCTGGCGTGAAGCCATGTGGGAAAGGTGGATTTGAGGCTGAAGGCAGCAGGAAAGCCTGCAGCCCCCAGGTGTGTGGGGCTACGCAAGCCGTTCCCAAAGAGCTTTAGAACAAGGCATAGTTTTCCCTGCTGGCTCTTTGGGCGTGGGACCAGTCTCCAGACATATGGCCATTTTTGGGCCTGGCGTGACGCCATGTGGGAAAGGTGGGTTTGAGGCTGAAGGCAGCAGGAAAGCCTGCAGCCCCCAGGTGTGTGGGGCTACGCAAGCGGTTCCCAAAGAGCTTTAGAACAAGGCATAGTTTTCCCTGCTGGCTCTTTGGGCGTGGGACCAGTCTCCAGACATATGGCCATTTTTGTGCCTGGCGCGGGGCCAAGTGGTAAAGGGTGGTTTTGAGGCTGAAGGCAGCAGGAAAGCCTGCAGCCCCCAGGTGTGTGGGGCTACGCAAGCGGTTCCCAAAGAGCTTTAGAACAAGGCATAGTTTTCCCTGCTGGCTCTTTGGGCGTGGGACCAGTCTCCAGACATATGGCCATTTTTGTGCCTGGCGTGACGCCATGTGGGAAAGGTGGGTTTGAGGCTGAAGGCAGCAGGAAAGCCTGCAGCCCCCAGGTGTGTGGGGCTACGCAAGCGGTTCCCAAAGAGCTTTAGAACAAGGCATAGTTTTCCCTGCTGGCTCTTTGGGCGTGGGACCAGTCTCCAGACATATGGCCATTTTTGGCCTGGCGCGGCGCCAAGTGGGAAAGGGGCGTTTTGAGGCTGAAGGCAGCAGGAAAGCCTGCAGCCCCCAGGTGTGTGGGGCTACGCAATCCGTTCCCAAAGAGCTTTAGAACAAGGCATAGTTTTCCCTGCTGGCTCTTTGGGCGTGTGACCAAACTCCATACATATGGCCATTTTTGTGCCTGGCGCGGGGCCAAGTGGGAAAGGGTGGTTTTGAGGCTGAAGGCAGCAGGAAAGCCTGCAGCCCCCAGGTGTGTGGGGCTACGCAAGCCGTTCCCAAAGAGCTTTAGAACAAGGCATAGTTTTCCGTGCTGGCTCTTTGGGCGTGGGACCAGTCTCCAGACATATGGCCATTTTTGTGCCTGGCATGACGCCATGTGGGAAAGGTGGGTTTGAGGCTGAAGGCAGCAGGAAAGCCTGCAGCCCGCAGGTCTGTGGGGCCACGGAAGCGGTTCCCAAAGAGCTTTAGAACAAGGCATAGTTTTCCCTGCTGGCTCTTTGGGCGTGGGACCAGTCTCCAGACATATGGCCATTTTTGTGCCTGTCACGATGCCAAGTGGGAAAGGGTGGTTTTGAGGCTGAAGGCAGCAGGAAAGCCTGCAGCCCCCAGGTGTGTGGGGCTACGCAAGCCGTTCCCAAAGAGCTTTAGAACAAGGCATAGTTTTCCCTGCTGGCTCTTTGGTCGGGGACCAGTCTCCAGACATATGGCCATTTTTGGGCCTGGCTTGGCGCCATGTGGGAAAGGGTGGTTTTGAGGCTGAAGGCAGCAGGAAAGCATGCAGCCCACAGGTCTGTGGGGCTACGCAAGCGGTTCCCAAAGAGCTTTAGAACAAGGCATAGTTTTCCCTGCTGGCTCTCTGGGCGTGGGACCAACCTCCAGACATATGGCCATTTTTATGCCTGGCGTGAAGCCATGTGGAAAAGGGTGCTTCTGAGGTTGAAGGCAGCAGGAAAGCCTGCAGCCCCCAGGTCTGTGGGGCTACGCAAGCGGTTCCCAAAGAGCTTTAGAACAAGGCATATTATTCCCTGCTGGCTCTTTGGGCGTGGGACCAATCTTCAGACATATGGCCATTTTTGGGCGTGGCGCGGCGCCAAGTGGGAAAGGGTGGTTTTGAGGCTGAAGGCAGCAGGAAAGCCTGCAGCCCCCAGGTGTGTGGGGCTACGCAAGCGTTTCCCAAAGAGCTTTAGAACAAGGCATAGTTTTCCCTGCTGGCTCTTTGGGCGTGGGACCAACCTCCAGACATATGGCCATTTTTGTGCCTGGCGTGACGCCGTGTGGGAAAGGTGGGTTTGAGGCTGAAGGCAGCAGGAAAGCCTGCAGCCCCCAGGTGTGTGGGGCCACGCAAGCGGTTCCCAAAGAGCTTTAGAACAAGGCATAGTTTTCCCTGCTGGCTCTTTGGGAAAGGGACCAGTCTCCAGAAATATGGCCATTTTTGGGCCTGTCACGATGCCAAGTGGGAAAGGGTGGTTTTGAGGCTGAAGGCAGCAGGAAAGCCTGCAGCACCCAGGTGTGTGGGGCTACGCAAGCCGTTCCCAAATAGCTTTAGAACAAGGCATAGTTTTCCCTGCTGGCTCTTTGGGCGTGGGACCAACTTCCAGACATATGGCCATTTTTGTGCCTGGCGGAGCGCCAAGTGGGAAAGGGTGGTTTTGAGGCTGAAGGCAGCAGGAAAGCCTGCAGCCCCCAGGTGTGTGGGGCTACGCAATCCGTTCCCAAAGAGCTTTAGAACAAGGCATAGTTTTCCCTGCTGGCTCTTTGGGCGTGGGACCAGTCTCCAGACATATGGCCATTTTTGGGCCTGGCGCGGCGCCAAGTGGGAAAGCGTGCTTTTGAGGCTGAAGAGAGCAGGAAAGCCTGCAGCCCACAGGTCTGTGGGGCTACGCAATCCGTTCCCAAAGAGCTTTAGAACAAGGCATAGTTTTCCCTGCTGGCTCTTTGGGCGTGGGACCAACCTCCATACATATGGCCATTTTTGTGCCTGGCGCGGGGCCAACTGGGAAAGGGTGGTTTTGAGGCTGAAGAGAGCAGGAAAGCCTGCAGCCCCCAGGTGTGTGTGGCTACGCAAGCGGTTCCCAAAGAGCTTTAGAACAAGGCATAGTTTTCCCTGCTGGCTCTTTGGGCGTGGGACCAGTCTCCAGACATATGGCCATTTTTGGGCCTGGCTGAAGCCATGTGGAAAAGGGTGGGTTTGAGGCTGAAGGCAGCAGGAAAGCCTGCAGCCCGCAGGTCTGTGGGGCCACGCAAGCGGTTCCCAAAGAGCTTTAGAACAAGGCATAGTTTTCCCTGCTGGCTCTTTGGGCGTGGGACCAGTCTCCAGACATATGGCCATTTTTGGGCCTGGCGCAGCGCCAAGTGGGAAAGGGTGGTTTTGAGGCTGAAGGCAGCAGGAAAGCCTGCAGCCCCCAGGTCTGTGGGGCTACGCAAGCGGTTCCCAAAGAGCTTTAGAACAAGGCATAGTTTTCCCTGCTGGCTCTTTGGGCGTGGGACCACTCTCCAGACATATGGCCATTTTTGGGCCTGGCGCGTCGCCAAGTGGGAAAGGGTTCTTTTGAGACTGAAGAGAGCAGGAAAACCTGCAGCCCCCAGGTGTGTGGGGCTACGCAAGCGGTTCCCAAAGAGCTTTAGAACAAGGCATAGTTTTCCCTGCTGGCTCTTTGGGCGTGGGACCAGTCTCCAGACATATGGCCATTTTTGTGTCTGGAGTGACGCCAGGTGGAAATGGGTGCTTCTGAGGTTGAAGGCAGCAGGAAAGCCTGCAGCCCCCGGGTCTGTGGGGCTACGCAAGCGGTTCCCAAAGAGCTTTAGAACAAGGCATAGTTTTCCCTGCTGGCTCTTTGGGCGTGGGACCAGTCTCCAGACATATGGCCATTTTTGTGCCTGCCGTGACGCCATGTGGAAAAAGGTGCTTTTGAGGTTGAAGGCAGCAGGAAAGCCTGCAGCCCCCAGGTGTGTGGGGCTACGCAAGCGGTTCCCAAAGAGCTTTAGAACAAGGCATAGTTTTCCCTGCTGCCTCTTTCGGCTTGGGACCAATTTCCAGACATATGGCCATTTTTATGCCTGGCGGAGCGCCAAGTAGGAAAGGGTGGTTTTGAGGCTGAAGGCAGCAGGAAAGTCTGCAGCCCCCAGGTGTGTGGGGCTACGCAAGCGATTCCCAAAGAGCTTTAGAACAGGGCATAGTTTTCCCTGCTGGCTCTTTGGGCGTGGGACCACTCTCCAGACATATGGCCATTTTTGGGCCTGGCGCGGCGCCAAGTGGGAAAGCGTGCTTTTGAGGCTGAAGAGAGCAGGAAAGCCTGCAGCCCCCAGGTGTGTGGAGCTACGCAAGTGGTTCCCAAAGACCTTTAGAACAAGGCATAGTTTTCCCTGCTGGCTCTTTGGGCGTGGGACCAATCTTCAGTCATATGGCCATTTTTGGGCCTGGCGCGGCGCCAAGTGGGAAAGGGTTCTTTTGAGGCTGAAGGCAGCAGGAAAGCCTGCAGCCCCCAGGTGTGTGGGGCTACGCAAGCGTTTCCCAAAGAGCTTTAGAACAAGGCATAGTTTTCCCTGCTGGCTCTTTGGTCGGGGACCAGTCTCCAGACATATGGCCATTTTTGGGCCTGGCTTGGCGCCATGTGGGAAAGGGTGGTTTTGAGGCTGAAGGCAGCAGGAAAGCATGCAGCCCACAGGTCTGTGGGGCTACGCAATCCGTTCCCAAAGAGCTTTAGAACAAGGCATAGTTTTCCCTGCTGGCTCTTTGGGCCTGGGACCAGTCTCCATACATATGGCCATTTTTGTGCCTGGCGCGGGGCCAAGTGGGAAAGGGTGGTTTTGAGGCTGAAGGGAGCAGGAAAGCCTGCAGCCCCCAGGTGTGTGGGGCTACGCAAGCGGTTCCCAAAGAGTTTTAGAACAAGGCATAGTTTTCCCTGCTGCCTCTTTAGGCTTGGGACCAATTTCCAGACATATGGCCATTTTTATGCCTGGCGTAGCGCCAAGTAGGAAAGGGTGGTTTTGAGGCTGAAGGCAGCAGGAAAGTCTGCAGCCCCCAGGTGTGTGGGGCTACGCAAGCGATTCCCAAAGAGCTTTAGAACAAGGCATAGTTTTCCCTGCTGGCTCTTTGGGAAAGGGACCAGTCTCCAGACATATGGCCATTTTTGGGCCTGGCGCGGCGCCAAGTGGGAAAGGGTTCTTTTGAAGCTGAAGGCAGCAGGAAAGCCTGCAGCCCCCAGGTCTGTGGGGCTACGCAAGCGTTTCCAAAGAGCTTTAGAACAAGGCATAGTTTTCCCTGCTGGCTCTTTGGGCGTGGGACCAATCTTCAGACATATGGCCATTTTTGGGCCTGGCTTGGCGCCATGTGGGAAAGGGTGGTTTTGAGGCTGAAGGCAGCAGGAAAGCATGCAGCCCACAGGTCTGTGGGGCTACGCAAGCGATTCCGAAAGAGCTTTAGAACAAGGCATAGTTTTCCCTGCTGGCTCTTTGGGCGTGGGACCAGTCTCCAGACATATGGCCATTTTTGGGCCTGGCTTGGCGCCAAGTGGGAAAGCGTGCTTTTGAGGCTGAAGAGAGCAGGAAAGCCTGCAGCCCCCAGGTGTGTGGGGCTACGCAAGCGGTTCCCAAAGAGCTTTAGAACAAGGCATAGTTTTCCCTGCTGGCTCTTTGGGCGTGGGACCAGTCTCCAGACATATAGCCATTTTTGTGCCTGGCGCAGCGCCAAGTGGGAAAGGTGGGTTTGAGGCTGAAGGCAGCAGGAAAGCCTGCAGCCCCCAGGTGTGTGGGGCTACGCAAGCGGTTCCCAAAGAGCTTTAGAACAAGGCATAGTTTTCCCTGCTGGCTCTTTGGGCGTGGGACCAGTCTCCATACATATGGCCATTTTTGTGCCTGGCGCGGGGCCAAGTGGGAAAGGGTGGTTTTGAGGCTGAAGAGAGCAGGAAAGCCTGCAGCCCCCAGGTGTGTGGGGCTACGCAAGCGGTTCCCAAAGAGCTTTAGAACAAGGCATAGTTTTCCCTGCTGGCTCTTTGGGCGTGGGACCAGTCTCCAGACATATGGCCATTTTTGTGCCTGGCTTGACGCCATGTGGGAAAGGTGGGTTTGAGGCTGAAGGCAGCAGGAAAGACTGCAGCCCCCAGGTGTGTGGGGCTACGCAAGCGTTTCCCAAAGAGCTTTAGAACAAGGCATAGTTTTCCCTGCTAGCTCTTTGGGCGTGGTTCCAACCTCCAGTCATATGGCCATTTTTGTGCCTGGCGTGACGCCATGTGGGAAAGGTGGGTTTGAGGCTGAAGGCAGCAGGAAAGCCTGCAGCCCCCAGGTGTGTGGGGCTACGCAAGCGGTTCCCAAAGAGCTTTAGAACAAGGCATAGTTTTCCCTGCTGGCTCTTTGGGCGTGGGACCAGTCTCCAGACATATGGCCATTTTTGGGCATGGCGCGGGGCCAAGTGGGAAAGGGTGGTTTTGAGGCTGAAGAGAGCAGGAAAGCCTGCAGCCCCCAGGTGTGTGGGGCTACGCAAGCCGTTCCCAAAGAGCTTTAGAACAAGGCATAGTTTTCCCTGCTGGCTCTTTGGGCGTGGGACCAGTCTCCAGACATATGGCCATTTTTGGGCCTGGAGCGACGCCATGTGGGAAAGGGTGGTTTTGAGGATGAAGGCAGCAGGAAAGCCTGCAGCCCCCAGGTGTGTGGGGCTACGCAATCCGTTCCCAAATAGCTTTAGAACAAGGCATAGTTTTCCCTGCTGGCTCTTTGGGCGTGGGACCAAACTCCATACTTATGGCCATTTTTGGGCCTGGCGCGGGGCCAAGTGGGAAAGGGGCGTTTTGAGGCTGAAGGCAGCAGGAAAGCCTGCAGCCCCCACGTCTCTGGGGCTACGCAAGCGGTTCCCAAAGAGCTTTAGAACAAGGCATAGTTTTCCCTGCTGGCTCTTTGGGCGTGGGACCAGTCTCCAGACATATGGCCATTTTTGTGCCTGGCGTGACGCCATGTGGGAAAGGTGGGTTTGAGGCTGAAGCAGCAGGAAAGCCTGCAGCCCGCAGGTCTGTGGGGCCACGGAAGCGGTTCCCAAAGAGCTTTAGAACAAGGCATAGTTTTCCCTGCTGGCTCTTTGGGCGTGGGACCAGTCTCCAGACATATGGCCATTTTTGGGCCTGGCGCGGGGCCAAGTGGGAAAGGGTGGTTTTGAGGCTGAAGGCAGCAGGAAAGCCTGCAGCCCCCAGGTGTGTGGGGCAACGCAAGCGGTTCCCAAAGAGCTTTAGAACAAGGCATAGTTTTCCCTGCTGGCTCTTTGGGCGTGGGACCAGTCTCCAGACATATGGCCATTTTTGGGCCTGGCGTGGGGCCAATTGGGAAAGGGTGGTTTTGAGGCTGAAGGCACCAGGAAAGCCTGCAGCCCCCAGGTGTGTGGGGCTACGCAAGCGGTTCCCAAAGAGCTTTAGAACAAGGCATAGTTTTCCCTGCTGGCTCTTTGGGCATGGGACCAACCTCCAGACATATGGCCATTTTTGTGCCTGGCGTGACGCCATGTGGAAAAGGGTGCTTCTGAGGTTGAAGGCAGCAGGAAAGCCTGCAGCCCGCAGGTCTGTGGGGCTACGCAAGCGGTTCCCAAAGAGCTTTAGAACAAGGCATAGTTTTCCCTGCTGGCTCTTTGGGCGTGGGACCAGTCTCCAGACATATGGCCATTTTTGGGCCTGGCGCGGCGCCAAGTGGGAAAGGGTGGTTTTGAGGCTGAAGGCAGCAGGAAAGCCTGCAGCCCCCAGGTGTGTGGGGCTACGCAAACGGTTCCCAAAGAGCTTTAGAACAAGGCATAGTTTTCCCTGCTGGCTCTTTGGGCGTGGGACCAACCTCCAGACATATGGCCATTTTTGGGCCTGGCGTGACGCCAAGTGGGAAAGGGTGGTTTTGAGGCTGAAGGCAGCAGGAAAGCCTGCAGCCCCCAGGTCTGTGGGGCTGCGCAAGAGGTTCCCAAAGAGCTTTAGAACAAGGCATAGTTTTCCCTGCTGGCTCTTTGGGCGTGGGACCAACCTCCAGACATATGGCCACTTTTGTGCCTGGCGAGGGGCCAAGTAGGAAAGGGTGGTTTTGAGGCTGAAGGCAGCAGGAAAGCCTGCAGCCCCCATGTGTGTGGGGCTACGCAAGCGGTTCCCAAAGAGCTTTAGAACAAGGCATAGTTTTCCCTGCTGGCTCTTTGGGCGTGGGACCAGTCTCCAGATATATGGCCATTTTTGGGCCTGGCATGACGCCATGTGGGAAAGGGTGGTTTTGAGTCTGAAGGCAGCAGGAAAGCCTGCAGCCCCCAGGTGTGTGGGGCTACGCAAGCGGTACCCAAAGAGCTTTAGAACAAGGCATATGTTTTCCCTGCTGGCTCTTTGAGCGTGGGACCAGTCTCCAGACATATGGCCATTTTTGGGCATGGCGCGGCGCCAAGTGGGAAAGGGTGGTTTTGAGGCTGAAGGCAGCAGGAAAGCCTGCAGCCCCCAGGTGTGTGGGGCTACGCAAGCGGTTCCCAAAGAGGTTTAGAACAAGGCATAGTTTTCCCTGCTGGCTCTTTGGGCGTGGGACCAGTCTCCAGACATATGGCCATTTTTGTGTCTGGCGTGACGCCGTGTGGAAAAGGGTGCTTCTGAGGTTGAAGGCAGCAGGAAAGCCTGCAGCCCCCAGGTGTGTGGGGCTACGCAAGCGGTTCCCAAAGAGCTTTAGAACAAGGCATAGTTTTCCCTGCTGGCTCTTTGGGCGTGGGACCAGTCTGCAGAAATATGGCCATTTTTGTGCCTGGCGCGGGGCCAAGTGGGAAAGGGTGGTTTTGAGGCTGAAGGCAGCAGGAAAGCCTGCAGCCCGCAGGTCTGTGGGACTACGCAAGAGGTTCCCAAAGAGCTTTAGAACAAGGCATAGTTTTCCCTGCTGGCTCTTTGGGCGTGGGACCAGTCTCCAGACATATGGCCATTTTTGGGCCTGGCGCGGGGCCAAGTAGGAAAGGGTGGTTTTGAGGCTGAAGGCAGCAGGAAAGCCTGCAGCCCCCAGGTGTGTGGGGCTACGCAAACGGTTCCCAAAGAGCTTTAGAACAAGGCATAGTTTTCCCTGCTGGCTCTTTGGGCGTGGGACCAACCTCCAGACATATGGCCATTTTTGGGCCTGGCGTGACGCCAAGTGGGAAAGGGTGGTTTTGAGGCTGAAGGCAGCAGGAAAGCCTGCAGCCCCCAGGTGTGTGGGGCTACGCAAGCGGTTCCCAAAGAGCTTTAGAACAAGGCATAGTTTTCCCTGCTGGCTCTTTGGGCGTGGGACCAGTCTCCAGATATATGGCCATTTTTGTGCCTGGCGTGACGCCATGTGGGAAAGGTGGTTTTGAGGCTGACGGCAGCAGGAAAGCCTGCAGCCCCCAGGTGTGTGGGGCTACGCAAGCGGTTCCCAAAGAGCTTTAGAACAAGGCATAGTTTTCCCTGCTGGCTCTTTGGGCGTGGGACCAAAGTCCAGACATATGGCCATTTTTGTGCCAGGCGTGGGGCCATGTTGGAAAGGGTGGTTTTGAGGCTGAAGGCAGCAGGAAAGCCTGCAGCCCCCAGGTGTGTGGGGCTACGCAAGCGGTTCCCAAAGAGCTTTAGAACAAGCAATAGCTTTCCCTGCTGGCTCTTTGGGCGTGGGACCAGTCTCCAGACATATGGCCATTTTTGTGCCTGGCGGAGCGCCAAGTGGGAAAGGGTGGTTTTGAGGCTGAAGAGAGCAGGAAAGCCTGCAGCCCCCAGGTGTGTGGGGCTACGCAAGCGGTTCCCAAAGAGCTTTAGAACAAGGCATAGTTTTCCGTGCTGGCTCTTTGGGCGTGGGACCAGTCTCCAGACATATGGCCATTTTTGGGCCTGGCGCGGCGCCAAGTGGGAAAGGGTGGTTTTGAGGCTGAAGGCAGCAGGAAAACTGTAGCCCCCAGGTGTGTGGGGCAACGCAAGCGGTTCCCAAAGAGGTTTAGAACAAGGCATAGTTTTCCCTGCTGGCTCTTTGGGCGTGGGACCAGTCTCCAGACATATGGCCATTTTTGGGCCTGGCGCGGGGCCAAGTGGGAAAGGGTGGTTTTGAGGCTGAAGGCAGCAGGAAAACTGCAGCCCCCAGGTGTGTGGGGCAACGCAAGCGGTTCCCAAAGAGCTTTAGAACAAGGCATAGTTTTCCCTGCTGGCTCTTTGGGCGTGGGACCAGTCTCCAGACATATGGCCATTTTTGGGCATGGCGCGGGGCCAAGTGGGAAAGGGTGGTTTTGAGGCTGAAGGCAGCAGGAAAGCCTGCAGCCCGCAGGTCTGTGGGGCTACGCAAGAGGTTCCCAAAGAGCTTTAGAACAAGGCATAGTTTTCCCTGCTGGCTCTTTGGGCGTGGGACCAGTCTCCAGACATATGGCCATTTTTGGGCCTGGCGCGGGGCCAAGTAGGAAAGGGTGGTTTTGAGGCTGAAGGCAGCAGGAAAGCCTGCAGCCCCCAGGTGTGTGGGGCTACGCAAGCGGTTCCCAAAGAGCTTTAGAACAAGGCATAGTTTTCCCTGCTGGTTCTTTGGGCGTGGGACCAAAGTCCAGACATATGGCCATTTTTGTGCCTGGCGTGGGGCCAAGTGGGAAAGGGTGGTTTTGAGGCTGAAGGCAGCAGGAAAGCCTGCAGCCCCCAGGTCTGTGGGGCTACGCAATCCGTTCCCAAAGAGCTTTAGAACAAGGCATAGTTTTCCCTGCTGGCTCTTTGGGCGTGGGACCAGTCTCCAGACATATGGCCATTTTTGTGCCTGGCGCGGCGCCAAGTGGGAAAGGGTGATTTTGAGGCTGAAGGCAGCAGGAAAGACTGTAGCCCCCAGGTGTGTGGGGCAACGCAAGCGGTTCCCAAAGAGCTTTAGAACAAGGCATAGTTTTCCCTGCTGGCTCTTTGGGCGTGGGACCAGTCTCCAGACATATGGCCATTTTTGGGCCTGGCGCGGGGCCAAGTGGGAAAGGGTGGTTTTGAGGCTGAAGGCAGCAGGAAAGCCTGCAGCCCCCAGGTGTGTGGGGCTACGCAAGCGGTTCCCAAAGAGCTTTAGAACAAGGCATAGTTTTCCCTGCTGGCTCTTTGGGCATGGGACCAACATCCAGACATATGGCCATTTTTGTGCCTGGCGTAACGCCATGTGGAAAAGGGTGGTTTTGAGGCTGAAGGCAGCAGGAAAGCCTGCAGCCCCCAGGTGTGTGGGGCTACGCAAACGGTTCTCAAAGAGCTTTAGAACAAGGCATAGTTTTCCCTGCTGGCTCTTTGGGCTTGGGACCAGTCTCCAGACATATGGCCATTTTTGTGCCTGGCGCGGGGCCAAGTGGGAAAGGTTGGTTTTGAGGCTGAAGGCAGCAGGAAAGCCTGCAGCCCCCAGGTGTGTGGGGCTACGCAAGCGGTTCCCAAAGAGCTTTAGAACAAGGCATAGTTTTCCCTGCTGGCTCTTTGGGTGTGGGACCAGTCTCCAGAAATATGGCCATTTTTGTGCCTGGCTCGATGCCAAGTGGGAAAGGGTGGTTTTGAGGCTGAAATCGCGAGAAAAGCCTGCAGCCCCCAGTTTGTGTGGGGCTACGCAAGCGGTTCCCAAAGAGCTTTAGAACAAGGCATAGTTTTCCCTGCTGGCTCTTTGGGCGTGGGACCAGTCTCCAGACATATGGCCATTTTTGGGCCTGGCGCGGCGCCAAGTAGGAAAGGGTGGTTTTGAGGCTGAAGGCAGCAGGAAAGCCTGCAGCCCCCAGGTGTGTGGGGCTACGCAAACGGTTCCCAAAAAGCTTTAGAACAAGGCATAGTTTTCCCTGCTGGCTCTTTGGGCGTGGGACCAACTTCCAGACATATGGCCATTTTTGTGCCTGGCGTGACGCCAAGTGGGAAAGGGTGGTTTTGAGGCTGAAGGCAGCAGGAAAGCCTGCAGCCCCCAGGTGTGTGGGGCTACGCAAGCCGTTCCCAAAGAGCTTTAGAACAAGGCATAGTTTTCCCTGCTGGCTCTTTGGGCGTGGGACCAGTCTCCAGACATATGGCCATTTTTGGGCCTGGCGCGGCGCCATGTGGAAAAGGGTTGTTTTGAGGCTGAAGGCAGCAGGAACGCGTGCAGCCCCCAGGTGTGTGGGGCTACGCAAGCGGTTCCCAAAGAGCTTTAGAACAAGGCATAGTTTTCCCTGCTGGCTCTTTGGGCGTGGGACAAATCTTCAGACATATGGCCATTTTTGGGCCTGGCGCGGCGCCAATTGCAAAAGGTTTCTTTTGAGGCTGAAGAGAGCAGGAAAGCCTGCAGCCCCCAGGTCTGTGGGGCTACGCAAGCGGTTCCCAAAGAGCTTTAGAACAAGGCATAGTTTTCCCTGCTGGCTCTTTGGGCGTGGGACCAAACTCCAGACATATGGCCATTTTTCTGCCTGGCGTGACGCCATGTGGAAAAGGGTGCTTTTGAGGTTGAAGGCGGCAGGAAAGCCTGCAGCCCCCAGGTGTGTGGGGCTACGCAAGCGGTTCCCAAAGAGCTTTAGAACAAGGCATAGTTTTCCCTGCTGGCTCTTTGGGCTTGGGACCAGTCTCCAGACATATGGCCATTTTTGGGCCTGGCGCGGGGCCAAGTGGGAAAGGGTGGTTTTGAGGCTGAAGGCAGCAGGAAAGCCTGCAGCCCCCAGGTGTGTGGGGCTACGCAAGCGGTTCCCAAAGAGCTTTAGAACAAGGCAGAGTTTTCCCTGCTGGCTCTTTGGGCGTGGGACCAAACTCCAGATATATGGCCATTTTTGTGCCTGGCGCGATGCCAAGTGGGAAAGGGTGGTTTTGAGAATGAAATCGCGAGAAAAGCCTGCAGCCCCCAGTTTGTGTGGGGCTACGCAAGCGGTTCCCAAAGAGCTTTAGAACAAGGCATAGTTTTCCCTGCTGGCTCTTTGGGCGTGGGACCAGTCTCCAGACATATGGCCATTTTTGTGCCTGGCGCGGAGCCAATTGGGAAAGGGTGGTTTTGAGGCTGAAGAGAGCAGGAAAGCCTGCAGCCCCCAGGTGTGTGGGCCTACGCAAGCGGTTCCAAAAGAGCTTTAGAACAAGGCATAGTTTTCCCTGCTGGCTCTTTGGGCGTGGGACCAGTCTCCAGACATATGGCCATTTTTGGGCCTGGCTAACGCCATGTGGAAAAGGGTGATTTTGAGTCTGAAGGCAGCAGGAAAGCCTGCAGCCCCCAGGTCTGTGGGGCTACGCAAGCGGTTCCCAAAGAGCTTTAGAACAAGGCATAGTTTTCCCTGCTGGCTCTTTGGGCGTGGGACCAGTCTCCAGACATATGGCCATTTTTGGGCCTGGCGCGGCGCCAAGTAGGAAAGGGTGGTTTTGAGGCTGAAGGCAGCAGGAAAGCCTGCAGCCCCCAGGTGTGTGGGGCTACGCAAACGGTTCCCAAAGAGCTTTAGAACAAGGCATAGTTTTCCCTGCTGGCTCTTTGGGCGTGGGACCAGTCTCCAGACATATGGCCATTTTTGGGCCTGGCGCGGCGCCATGTGGAAAAGGGTGTGCTTTTGAGGTTGAAGGCAGCAGGAAAGCCTGCAGCCCCCAGGTGTGTGGGGCTACGCAAGCGGTTCTCAAAGAGCTTTAGAACAATGCATAGTTTTCCCTGCTGGCTCTTTGGGCGTGGGACCAGTCTCCAGACATATGGCCATTTTTGGGCCTGGCGCAGCGCCAAGTGGGAAAGGGTTGTTTTGAGGCTGAAGGCAGCAGGAACGCGTGCAGCCCCCAGGTGTGTGGGGCTACGCAAGCGGTTCCCAAAGAGCTTTAGAACAAGGCATAGTTTTCCCTGCTGGCTCTTTGGGCGTGGGACAAATCTTCAGACATATGGCCATTTTTGGGCCTGGCGCGGCGCCAATTGCAAAAGGTTTCTTTTGAGGCTGAAGAGAGCAGGAAAGCCTGCAGCCCCCAGGTCTGTGGGGCTACGCAAGCGGTTCCCAAAGAGCTTTAGAACAAGGCATAGTTTTCCCTGCTGGCTCTTTGGGCCTGGGACCAAACTCCAGACATATGGCCATTTTTCTGCCTGGCGTGACGCCATGTGGAAAAGGGTGCTTTTGAGGTTGAAGGCGGCAGGAAAGCCTGCAGCCCCCAGGTGTGTGGGGCTACGCAAGCGGTTCCCAAAGAGCTTTAGAACAAGGCATAGTTTTCCCTGCTGGCTCTTTGGGCGTGTGACAAACTCCAGACATATGGCCATTTTTGTGCCTGGCGTGACGCCATGTGGAAAAGGGTGCTTTTGAGGTTGAAGGCAGCAGGAAAGCCTGCAGCCCCCAGGTGTGTGGGGCCACGCAAGCGGTTCCCAAAGAGCTTTAGAACAAGGCATAGTTTTCCCTGCTGGCTCTTTGGGCGTGGGACCAGTCTCCAGAAATATGGCCATTTTTCTGCCTGGCGCGATGCCAAGTGGGAAAGGGTGGTTTTGAGAATGAAATCGCGAGAAAAGCCTGCAGCCCCCAGTTTGTGTGGGGCTACGCAAGCGGTTCCCAAAGAGCTTTAGAACAAGGCATAGTTTTCCCTGCTGGCTCTTTGGGCGTGGGACCAGTCTCCAGACATATGGCCATTTTTGTGCCTGGCGCGGAGCCAATTGGGAAAGGGTGGTTTTGAGGCTGAAGAGAGCAGGAAAGCCTGCAGCCCCCAGGTGTGTGGGCCTACGCAAGCGGTTCCAAAAGAGCTTTAGAACAAGGCATAGTTTTCCCTGCTGGCTCTTTGGGCGTGGGACCAGTCTCCAGACATATGGCCATTTTTGGGCCTGGCTAACGCCATGTGGAAAAGGGTGGTTTTGAGGCTGAAGGCAGCAGGAAAGCCTGCAGCCCCCAGGTGTGTGGGGCTACGCAAGCGGTTCCCAAAGAGCTTTAGAACAAGGCATAGTTTTCCCTGCTGGCTCTTTGGGCGTGGGACCAGTCTCCAGACATATGGCCATTTTTGGGCCTGGCGCGGCGCCAAGTAGGAAAGGGTGGTTTTGAGGCTGAAGGCAGCAGGAAAGCCTGCAGCCCCCAGGTGTGTGGGGCTACGCAAACGGTTCCCAAAGAGCTTTAGAACAAGGCACAGTTTTCCCTGCTGGCTCTTTGGGCGTGGGACCAGTCTCCAGACATATGGCCATTTTTGGGCCTGGCGCGGCGCCATGTGGAAAAGGGTGTGCTTTTGAGGTTGAAGGCAGCAGGAAAGCCTGCAGCCCCCAGGTGTGTGGGGCTACGCAAGCGGTTCTCAAAGAGCTTTAGAACAAGGCATAGTTTTCCGTGCTGGCTCTTTGGGCGTGGGACCAGTCTCCAGACATATGGCCATTTTTGGGCCTGGCGCAGCGCCAAGTGGGAAAGGGTTGTTTTGAGGCTGAAGGCAGCAGGAACGCGTGCAGCCCCCAGGTGTGTGGGGCTACGCAAGCGGTTCCCAAAGAGCTTTAGAACAAAGCATAGTTTTCCCTGCTGGCTCTTTGGGCGTGGGACAAATCTTCAGACATATGGCCATTTTTGGGCCTGGCGCGGCGCCAATTGCAAAAGGTTTCTTTTGAGGCTGAAGAGAGCAGGAAAGCCTGCAGCCCCCAGGTCTGTGGGGCTACGCAAGCGGTTCCCAAAGAGCTTTAGAACAAGGCATAGTTTTCCCTGCTGGCTCTTTGGGCCTGGGACCAAACTCCAGACATATGGCCATTTTTCTGCCTGGCGTGACGCCATGTGGAAAAGGGTGCTTTTGAGGTTGAAGGCGGCAGGAAAGCCTGCAGCCCCCAGGTGTGTGGGCCTACGCAAGCGGTTCCCAAAGAGCTTTAGAACAAGGCATAGTTTTCCCTGCTGGCTCTTTGGGCGTGGGACCAAACTCCAGACATATGGCCATTTTTGTGCCTGGCGTGACGCCATGTGGAAAAGGGTGCTTTTGAGGTTGAAGGCAGCAGGAAAGCCTGCAGCCCCCAGGTGTGTGGGGCCACGCAAGCGGTTCCCAAAGAGCTTTAGAACAAGGCATAGTTTTCCCTGCTGGCTCTTTCGGCGTGGGACCAGTCTCCAGACATATGGCCATTTTTGGGCCTGGCGTGACGCCAAGTGGGAAAGGGTGGTTTTGAGGCTGAAGGCAGCATGACAGCCTGCAGCCCCCAGGTGTGTGGGGCTACGCAAGCGGTTCCCAAAGAGCTTTAGAACAAGGCATAGTTTTCCCTGCTGGCTCTTTGGGCGTGGGACCAACCTCCATACATATGGCCATTTTTGTGCCTGGCGCAGCGCCAAGTGGGAAAGGGTGGTTTTTAGGCTGAAAGCGCGAGAAAAGCCTGCAGCCCCCAGTTTCTGTGAGGCTACCCAAGCGGTTCCCAAAGAGCTTTAGAACAAGGCATAGTTTTCCCTGCTGGCTCTTTGGGCCTGGGACCAATCTCCAGACATATGGCCATTTTTGGGCCTGGCACGGCGCCAAGTGGGAAAGGGTGCTTTTGAGGCTGAAGAGAGCAGGAAAGCCTGCAGCCCCCAGGTCTGTGGGGCTACGCAAGCGGTTCCCAAAGAGCTTTAGAACAAGGCATAGTTTTCCCTGCTGGCTCTTTGGGCGTGGGACCAAACTCCAGACATATGGCCATTTTTCTGCCTGGCGTGACGCCATGTGGAAAAGGGTGCTTTTGAGGTTGAAGGCGGCAGGAAAGCCTGCAGCCCCCAGGTGTGTGGGGCTACGCAAGCGGTTCCCAAAGAGCTTTAGAACAAGGCATAGTTTTCCCTGCTGGCTCTTTGGGCTTGGGACCAGTCTCCAGACATATGGCCATTTTTGGGCCTGGCGCGGGGCCAAGTGGGAAAGGGTGGTTTTGAGGCTGAAGGCAGCAGGAAAGCCTGCAGCCCCCAGGTCTGTGGGGCTACGCAAGCGGTTCCCAAAGAGCTTTAGAACAAGGCATAGTTTTCCCTGCTGGCTCTTTGGGCGTGGGACCAGTCTCCAGACATATGGCCATTTTTGTGCCTGGCGTGGCGCCAAGTGGGAAAGGGTGGTTTTGAGGCTGAAGAGAGCAGGAAAGCCTGCAGCCCCCAGGTGTGTGGGCCTACGCAAGCGGTTCCCAAAGAGCTTTAGAACAAGGCATAGCTTTCCCTGCTGGCTCTTTGGGCGTGGGACCAGTCTCCAGACATATGGCCATTTTTGGGCCTGGCTAACGCCATGTGGAAAAGGGTGGTTTTGAGGCTGAAGGCAGCAGGAAAGCCTGCAGCCCCCGGGTCTGTGGGGCTATGCAAGCGGTTCCCAAAGAGCTTTAGAACAAGGCATATTTTTCCCTGCTGGCTCTTTGGGCGTGGGACCAGTCTCCAGACATATGGCCATTTTTGGGCCTTGCGCGGCGCCAAGTAGGAAAGGGTGGTTTTGAGGCTGAAGGCAGCAGGAAAGCCTGCAGCCCCCAGGTGTGTGGGGCTACGCAAACGGTTCCCAAAGAGCTTTAGAACAAGGCATAGTTTTCCCTGCTGGCTCTTTGGGCGTGGGACCAACTTCCAGACATATGGCCATTTTTGTGCCTGGCGTGACGCCATGTGGAAAAGGATGGTTTTGAGGCTGAAGGCAGCAGGAAAGCCTGCAGCCCCCAGGTGTGTGGGGCTACGCAAGCGGTTCCCAAAGAGCTTTAGAACAAGGCATAGTTTTCCCTGCTGGCTCTTTGGGCGTGGGACCAGTCTCCAGACATATGGCCATTTTTGGGCCTGGCGCGGCGCCATGTGGAAAAGGATGTGCTTTTGAGGTTGAAGGCAGCAGGAAAGCCTGCAGCCCCCAGGTGTGTGGGGCTACGCAAGCGGTTCTCAAAGAGCTTTAGAACAAGGCATAGTTTTCCCTGCTGGCTCTTTGGGCGTGGGACAAATCTTCAGACATATGGCCATTTTTGGGCCTGGCGCTGCGCCAATTGCAAAAGGTTTCTTTTGAGGCTGAAGAGAGCAGGAAAGCCTGCAGCCCCCAGGTCTGTGGGGCTACGCAAGCGGTTCCCAAAGAGCTTTAGAACAAGGCATAGTTTTCCCTGCTGGCTCTTTGGGCGTGGGACCAGTCTCCACACATATGGCCATTTTTGTGCCTGGCGCGGCGCCAAGTGGGAAAGGGTGGTTTTGAGGCTGAAAGCGCGAGAAAAGCCTGCACCCCCAGTTTCTGTGGGGCTACGCAAGCGGTTCCCAAAGAGCTTTAGAACAAGGCATAGTTTTCCCTGCTGGCTCTTTGGGCGTGGGACCAGTCTCCAGACATATGGCCATTTTTGGGCCTGGCGTGGCGCCAAGTGGGAAAGGGTGCTTTTGAGGTTGAAGGCAGCAGGAAAGCCTGCAGCCCCCAGGTGTGTGGGGCTACGCAAGCGGTTCCCAAAGAGCTTTAGAACAAGGCATAGTTTTCCCTGCTGGCTCTTTGGGCGTGGGACCAGTCTCCAGACATATGGCCATTTTTGGGCCTGGCGTGACGCCATGTGGTAAAGGGTTGTTTTGAGGCTGAAGGCAGCAGGAAAGCCTGCAGCCCCTAGCTGTGTGGGCCACGCAAGCGGTTCCCAAAGAGCTTTAGAACAAGGCATAATTTTCCCTGATGCCTCTTTGGGAAAGGAACCAGTCTCCAGAAATATGGCCATTTTTGTGACTGGCGCGATGCCAAGTGTTAAAGGGTGGTTTTGAGGCTGAAGGCAGCAGGAAAGCCTGCAGCCCCCAGGTGTGTGGGGCTACGCAAGCGGTTCCCAAAGAGCTTTAGAACAAGGCATAGTTTTCCCTGCTGGCTCTTTGGGCGTGGGACCAACCTCCAGACATATGGCCATTTTTGGGCCTGGCGCGGCGCCAAGTGGGAAAGGGTGGTTTTGAGGCTGAAGAGAGCAGGAAAGCCTGCAGCCCCCAGGTGTGTGGGTCTACGCAAGAGGTTCCCAAAGAGCTTTAGAACAAGGCATAGTTTTCCCTGCTGGCTCTTTGGGCGTGGGACCAGTCTCCAGACATATGGCCATTTTTGGGCCTGGCGCGGCGCCAAGTGGGAAAGGGTGGTTTTGAGGCTGAAGGCAGCAGGAAAGCCTGCAGCCCCCAGGTGTGTGGGGCTACGCAAGCGGTTCCCAAAGAGCTTTAGAACAAGCAATAGCTTTCCCTGCTAGCTCTTTGGGCGTGGGACCAACATCCAGACATATGGCCATTTTTGTGTCTGGCGCAGCGCCAAGTGGGAAAGGGTGGTTTTGAGGGTGAAAGCGCGAGAAAAGCCTGCAGCCCCCAGTTTCTGTGGGGCTACGCAAGCGGTTCCCAAAGAGCTTTAGAACAAGGCATAGTTTTCCCTGCTGGCTCTTTGGGCGTGGGACCAATCTCCAGACATATGGCCATTTTTGGGCCTGGCGCAGCGCCAAGTGGGAAAGGGTGGTTTTGAGGCTGAAGAGATCAGGAAAGCCTGCAGCCCCCAGGTGTGTGGGGCTACGCAAACGGTTCCCAAAGAGCTTTAGAACAAGGCATAGTTTTCCCTGCTGGCTCTTTGGGCGTGGGACCAACCTCCAGACATATGGCCATTTTTGTGCCTGGCGTGACGCCATGTGGGAAAGGGTGGTTTTGAGGCTGAAGGCAGCAGGAAAGCCTGCAGCCCGCAGGTCTGTGGGGCTACGCAAGCGGTTCCCAAAGAGCTTTAGAACAAGGCATAGTTTCCCCTGCTGGCTCTTTGGGCGTGGGACCAATCTCCAGACATATGGCCATTTTTGGGCCTGGCGCGGCGCCAAGTGGGAAAGGGTGGTTTTGAGGCTGAAGAGAGCAGGAAAGCCTGCAGACCCCAGGTGTGTGGGGCTACGGAAACGGTTCCCAAAGAGCTTTAGAACAAGGCATAGTTTTCCCTGCTGGCTCTTTGGGCGTGGGACCAACCTCCAGACATATGGCCATTTTTGTGCCTGGCGTGACGCCATGTGGGAAAGGGTGGTTTTGAGACTGAAGGCAGCAGGAAAGCCTGCAGCCCGCAGGTCTGTGGGGCTACGCAAGCGGTTCCCAAAGAGCTTTAGAACAAGGCATAGTTTTCCGTGCTGGCTCTTTGGGCGTGGGACCAGTCTCCAGACATATGGCCATTTTTGGGCCTGGCGCAGCGCCAAGTGGGAAAGGGTTGTTTTGAGGCTGAAGGCAGCAGGAACGCGTGCAGCCCCCAGGTGTGTGGGGCTACGCAAGCGGTTCCCAAAGAGCTTTAGAACAAGGCATAGTTTTCCCTGCTGGCTCTTTGGGCGTGGGACAAATCTTCAGACATATGGCCATTTTTGGGCCTGGCGCGGCGCCAATTGCAAAAGGTTTCTTTTGAGGCTGAAGAGAGCAGGAAAGCCTGCAGCCCCCAGGTCTGTGGGGCTACGCAAGCGGTTCCCAAAGAGCTTTAGAACAAGGCATAGTTTTCCCTGCTGGCTCTTTGGGCCTGGGACCAAACTCCAGACATATGGCCATTTTTCTGCCTGGCGTGACGCCATGTGGAAAAGGGTGCTTTTGAGGTTGAAGGCGGCAGGAAAGCCTGCAGCCCCCAGGTGTGTGGGGCTACGCAAGCGGTTCCCAAAGAGCTTTAGAACAAGGCATAGTTTTCCCTGCTGGCTCTTTGGGCGTGGGACCAAACTCCAGACATATGGCCATTTTTGTGCCTGGCGTGACGCCATGTGGAAAAGGGTGCTTTTGAGGTTGAAGGCAGCAGGAAAGCCTGCAGCCCCCAGGTGTGTGGGGCCACGCAAGCGGTTCCCAAAGAGCTTTAGAACAAGGCATAGTTTTCCCTGCTGGCTCTTTCGGCGTGGGACCAGTCTCCAGACATATGGCCATTTTTGGGCCTGGCGTGACGCCAAGTGGGAAAGGGTGGTTTTGAGGCTGAAGGCAGCATGACAGCCTGCAGCCCCCAGGTGTGTGGGGCTACGCAAGCGGTTCCCAAAGAGCTTTAGAACAAGGCATAGTTTTCCCTGCTGGCTCTTTGGGCGTGGGACCAACCTCCATACATATGGCCATTTTTGTGCCTGGCGCAGCGCCAAGTGGGAAAGGGTGGTTTTTAGGCTGAAAGCGCGAGAAAAGCCTGCAGCCCCCAGTTTCTGTGAGGCTACCCAAGCGGTTCCCAAAGAGCTTTAGAACAAGGCATAGTTTTCCCTGCTGGCTCTTTGGGCCTGGGACCAATCTCCAGACATATGGCCATTTTTGGGCCTGGCACGGCGCCAAGTGGGAAAGGGTGCTTTTGAGGCTGAAGAGAGCAGGAAAGCCTGCAGCCCCCAGGTCTGTGGGGCTACGCAAGCGGTTCCCAAAGAGCTTTAGAACAAGGCATAGTTTTCCCTGCTGGCTCTTTGGGCGTGGGACCAAACTCCAGACATATGGCCATTTTTCTGCCTGGCGTGACGCCATGTGGAAAAGGGTGCTTTTGAGGTTGAAGGCGGCAGGAAAGCCTGCAGCCCCCAGGTGTGTGGGGCTACGCAAGCGGTTCCCAAAGAGCTTTAGAACAAGGCATAGTTTTCCCTGCTGGCTCTTTGGGCTTGGGACCAGTCTCCAGACATATGGCCATTTTTGGGCCTGGCGCGGGGCCAAGTGGGAAAGGGTGGTTTTGAGGCTGAAGGCAGCAGGAAAGCCTGCAGCCCCCAGGTCTGTGGGGCTACGCAAGCGGTTCCCAAAGAGCTTTAGAACAAGGCATAGTTTTCCCTGCTGGCTCTTTGGGCGTGGGACCAGTCTCCAGACATATGGCCATTTTTGGGCCTGGCATGGCGCCAAGTGGGAAAGGGTGGTTTTGAGGCTGAAGAGAGCAGGAAAGCCTGCAGCCCCCAGGTGTGTGGGCCTACGCAAGCGGTTCCCAAAGAGCTTTAGAACAAGGCATAGCTTTCCCTGCTGGCTCTTTGGGCGTGGGACCAGTCTCCAGACATATGGCCATTTTTGGGCCTGGCTAACGCCATGTGGAAAAGGGTGGTTTTGAGGCTGAAGGCAGCAGGAAAGCCTGCAGCCCCCGGGTCTGTGGGGCTATGCAAGCGGTTCCCAAAGAGCTTTAGAACAAGGCATATTTTTCCCTGCTGGCTCTTTGGGCGTGGGACCAGTCTCCAGACATATGGCCATTTTTGGGCCTTGCGCGGCGCCAAGTAGGAAAGGGTGGTTTTGAGGCTGAAGGCAGCAGGAAAGCCTGCAGCCCCCAGGTGTGTGGGGCTACGCAAACGGTTCCCAAAGAGCTTTAGAACAAGGCATAGTTTTCCCTGCTGGCTCTTTGGGCGTGGGACCAACTTCCAGACATATGGCCATTTTTGTGCCTGGCGTGACGCCATGTGGAAAAGGATGGTTTTGAGGCTGAAGGCAGCAGGAAAGCCTGCAGCCCCCAGGTGTGTGGGGCTACGCAAGCGGTTCCCAAAGAGCTTTAGAACAAGGCATAGTTTTCCCTGCTGGCTCTTTGGGCGTGGGACCAGTCTCCAGACATATGGCCATTTTTGGGCCTGGCGCGGCGCCATGTGGAAAAGGATGTGCTTTTGAGGTTGAAGGCAGCAGGAAAGCCTGCAGCCCCCAGGTGTGTGGGGCTACGCAAGCGGTTCTCAAAGAGCTTTAGAACAAGGCATAGTTTTCCCTGCTGGCTCTTTGGGCGTGGGACAAATCTTCAGACATATGGCCATTTTTGGGCCTGGCGCGGCGCCAATTTCAAAAGGTTTCTTTTGAGGCTGAAGAGAGCAGGAAAGCCTGCAGCCCCCAGGTCTGTGGGGCTACGCAAGCGGTTCCCAAAGAGCTTTAGAACAAGGCATAGTTTTCCCTGCTGGCTCTTTGGGCGTGGGACCAGTCTCCACACATATGGCCATTTTTGTGCCTGGCGCGGCGCCAAGTGGGAAAGGGTGGTTTTGAGGCTGAAAGCGCGAGAAAAGCCTGCACCCCCAGTTTCTGTGGGGCTACGCAAGCGGTTCCCAAAGAGCTTTAGAACAAGGCATAGTTTTCCCTGCTGGCTCTTTGGGCGTGGGACCAGTCTCCAGACATATGGCCATTTTTGGGCCTGGCGTGGCGCCAAGTGGGAAAGGGTGCTTTTGAGGTTGAAGGCAGCAGGAAAGCCTGCAGCCCCCAGGTGTGTGGGGCTACGCAAGCGGTTCCCAAAGAGCTTTAGAACAAGGCATAGTTTTCCCTGCTGGCTCTTTGGGCGTGGGACCAGTCTCCAGACATATGGCCATTTTTGGGCCTGGCGTGACGCCATGTGGTAAAGGGTTGTTTTGAGGCTGAAGGCAGCAGGAAAGCCTGCAGCCCCTAGCTGTGTGGGCCACGCAAGCGGTTCCCAAAGAGCTTTAGAACAAGGCATAATTTTCCCTGATGCCTCTTTGGGAAAGGAACCAGTCTCCAGAAATATGGCCATTTTTGTGACTGGCGCGATGCCAAGTGTTAAAGGGTGGTTTTGAGGCTGAAGGCAGCAGGAAAGCCTGCAGCCCCCAGGTGTGTGGGGCTACGCAAGCGGTTCCCAAAGAGCTTTAGAACAAGGCATAGTTTTCCCTGCTGGCTCTTTGGGCGTGGGACCAACCTCCAGACATATGGCCATTTTTGGGCCTGGCGCGGCGCCAAGTGGGAAAGGGTGGTTTTGAGGCTGAAGAGAGCAGGAAAGCCTGCAGCCCCCAGGTGTGTGGGGCTACGCAAGAGGTTCCCAAAGAGCTTTAGAACAAGGCATAGTTTTCCCTGCTGGCTCTTTGGGCGTGGGACCAGTCTCCAGACATATGGCCATTTTTGGGCCTGGCGCGGCGCCAAGTGGGAAAGGGTGGTTTTGAGGCTGAAGGCAGCAGGAAAGCCTGCAGCCCCCAGGTGTGTGGGGCTACGCAAGCGGTTCCCAAAGAGCTTTAGAACAAGCAATAGCTTTCCCTGCTAGCTCTTTGGGCGTGGGACCAACATCCAGACATATGGCCATTTTTGTGTCTGGCGCAGCGCCAAGTGGGAAAGGGTGGTTTTGAGGGTGAAAGCGCGAGAAAAGCCTGCAGCCCCCAGTTTCTGTGGGGCTACGCAAGCGGTTCCCAAAGAGCTTTAGAACAAGGCATAGTTTTCCCTGCTGGCTCTTTGGGCGTGGGACCAATCTCCAGACATATGGCCATTTTTGGGCCTGGCGCAGCGCCAAGTGGGAAAGGGTGGTTTTGAGGCTGAAGAGATCAGGAAAGCCTGCAGCCCCCAGGTGTGTGGGGCTACGCAAACGGTTCCCAAAGAGCTTTAGAACAAGGCATAGTTTTCCCTGCTGGCTCTTTGGGCGTGGGACCAACCTCCAGACATATGGCCATTTTTGTGCCTGGCGTGACGCCATGTGGGAAAGGGTGGTTTTGAGGCTGAAGGCAGCAGGAAAGCCTGCAGCCCGCAGGTCTGTGGGGCTACGCAAGCGGTTCCCAAAGAGCTTTAGAACAAGGCATAGTTTCCCCTGCTGGCTCTTTGGGCGTGGGACCAATCTCCAGACATATGGCCATTTTTGGGCCTGGCGCGGCGCCAAGTGGGAAAGGGTGGTTTTGAGGCTGAAGAGAGCAGGAAAGCCTGCAGACCCCAGGTGTGTGGGGCTACGGAAACGGTTCCCAAAGAGCTTTAGAACAAGGCATAGTTTTCCCTGCTGGCTCTTTGGGCGTGGGACCAACCTCCAGACATATGGCCATTTTTGTGCCTGGCGTGACGCCATGTGGGAAAGGGTGGTTTTGAGACTGAAGGCAGCAGGAAAGCCTGCAGCCCGCAGGTCTGTGGGGCTACGCAAGCGGTTCCCAAAGAGCTTTAGAACAAGGCATAGTTTTCCCTGCTGGCTCTTTGGGCGTGGGACCAGTCTCCAGAAATATGGCCATTTTTTTGCCTGGCGCGATGCGAAGTGGGAAATGGTGGTTTTGAGGCTGAAGGCAGCAGGAAAGCCTGCAGCCCCCAGGTGTGTGGGGCTACGCAAGCCTTTCCCAAAGAGCTTTAGAACAAGGCATAGTTTTCCCTGCTGGCTCTTTGGGCGTGGGATCAGTCTCCAGATATATGGCCATTTTTGGGCCTGGCGCAGCGCCAAGTGGGAAAGGGTTGTTTTGAGGCTGAAGGCAGCAGGAAAGCCTGCAGCCCCCAGGTGTGTGGGGCTACGCAAGCGGTTCCCAAAGAGCTTTAGAACAAGGCATAGTTTTCCCTGCTGGCTCTTTGGGCGTGGGACCAGTCTCCAGATATATGGCCATTTTTGTGCCTGGCGTGACGCCAAGTGGGAAAGGGTGGTTTTGAGGCTGAAGGCAGCAGGAAAGCCTGCAGCCCCCAGGTGTGTGGGGCTACGCAAGCGGTTCCCAAAGAGCTTTAGAACAAGGCATAGTTTTCCCTGCTGGCTCTTTGGCGTGGGACCAACCTCTAGACATATGGCCATTTTTGTGCCTTGCGCGGGGCCAAGTGGGAAAGGGTGGTTTTGAGGCTGAAGGCAGCAGGAAAGCCTGCAGCCCCCAGGTGTGTGGGGCTACGCAAGCGGTTCCCAAAGAGCTTTAGAACAAGGCATAGTTTTCCCTGCTGGCTCTTTGGGCGTGGGACCAACCTCCAGACATATGGCCATTTTTGTGCCTGGCGGAGCGCCAAGTGGGAAAGGGTGGTTTTGAGGCTGAAGGCAGCAGGAAAGCCTGCAGCCCCCATGTCTGTGGGGCTACGCAAGCGGTTCCCAAAGAGCTTTAGAACAAGGCATAGTTTTCCCTGCTGGATCTTTGGGCGTGGGACCAGTCTCCAGATATATGGCCATTTTTGTGCCTAGCGGAGCGCCAAGTGGGAAAGGGTGGTTTTGAGGCTGAAGGCAGCAGGAAAGCCTGCAGCCCGCAGGTCTGTGGGTCTACGCAAGCGGTTCCCAAAGAGCTTTAGAACAAGGCATAGTTTTCCCTGCTGGCTCTTTGGGCGTGGGACCAGTCTCCAGAAATATGGCCATTTTTTTGCCTGGCGCGATGCGAAGTGGGAAATGGTGGTTTTGAGGCTGAAGGCAGCAGGAAAGCCTGCAGCCCCCAGGTGTGTGGGGCTACGCAAGCCTTTCCCAAAGAGCTTTAGAACAAGGCATAGTTTTCCCTGCTGGCTCTTTGGGCGTGGGACCAGTCTCCAGACATATGGCCATTTTTGTGCCTGGCGCAGCGCCAAGTGGGAAAGGGTGGTTTTGAGGCTGAAGAGAGCAGGAAAGCCTGCAGCCCCCAGGTGTGTGGGGCTACGCAAGCGGTTCCCAAAGAGCTTTAGAACAAGGCATAGTTTTCCCTGCTGGCTCTTTGGGCGTGGGACCAATCTCCAGACATATGGCCATTTTTGGGCCTGGCGCGGCGCCAAGTGGGAAAGGGTGGTTTTGAGGCTGAAGAGAGCAGGAAAGCCTGCAGACCCCAGGTGTGTGGGGCTACGGAAACGGTTCCCAAAGAGCTTTAGAACAAGGCATAGTTTTCCCTGCTGGCTCTTTGGGCGTGGGACCAACCTCCAGACATATGGCCATTTTTGTGCCTGGCGTGACGCCATGTGGGAAAGGGCGGTTTTGAGGCTGAAGGCAGCAGGAAAGCCTGCAGCCCGCAGGTCTGTGGGGCTACGCAAGCGGTTCCCAAAGAGCTTTAGAACAAGGCATAGTTTTCCCTGCTGGCTCTTTGGGCGTGGGACCAGTCTCCAGACATATGGCCATTTTTGGGCCTGGCGCGGCGCCAAGTGGGAAAGGGTGCTTTTGAGGCTGAAGAGAGCAGGAAAGCCTGCAGCCCCCAGGTGTGTGGGGCTACGCAAGCGGTTCCAAAAGAGCTTTAGAACAAGGCATAGTTTTCCGTGCTGGCTCTTTGGGCGTGGGACCAGTCTCCAGACATATGGCCATTTTTGGGCCTGGCGCGATGCCAAGTAGGAGAGGGTGGTTTTGAGGCTGAAGGCAGCAGGAAAGCCTGCAGCCCCCAGGTGTGTGGGGCTACGCAAGCGGTTCCCAAAGAGCTTTAGAACAAGGCATAGTTTTCCCTGCTGGCTCTTTGGGCGTGGGACCAGTCTCCAGACATATGGCCATTTTTTGGCCTGGCGCGGCGCCAAGTGGGAAAGGGTGGTTTTGAGTCTGAAGGCTGCAGGAAAGCCTGCAGCCCCCAGGTGTGTGGGGCTACGCAAGCGGTTCCCAAAGAGCTTTAGAACAAGGCATAGTTTTCCCTGCTGGCTCTTTGGGCGTGGGACCAGTCTCCAGACATATGGCCATTTTTGTGCCTGGCGTGACGCCATGTGGGAAAGGTGGGTTTGAGGCTGAAGGCAACAGGAAAGCCTGCAGCCCCCAGGTGTGTGGGGCCACGCAAGCGGTTCCCAAAGAGCTTTAGAACAAGGCATAGTTTTCCCTGCTGGCTCTTTGGGAAAGGGACCAGTCTTCAGACATATGGCCATTTTTGGGCCTGGCAGGATGCCAAGTGGGAAAGGGTGGTTTTGAGGCTGAAGGCAGCAGGAAAGCCTGCAGCCCCCAGGTGTGTGGGGCTACGCAAGCGGTTCCCAAAGAGCTTTAGAACAAGGCATAGTTTTCCCTGCTGGCTCTTTGGGCGTGGGATCAGTCTCCAGACATATGGCCATTTTTGGGCCTGGCGCAGCGACAAGTGGGAAAGGGTTGTTTTGAGGCTGAAGGCAGCAGGAAAGCCTGCAGCCCCCAGGTGTATGGGGCTACGCAAGCGGTTCCCAAAGAGCTTTAGAACAAGGCATAGTTTTCCCTGCTGGCTCTTTGGGCATGGGACCAGTCTCCAGACATATGGCCATTTTTGGGCCTGGCGCGGGGCCAAGTGGGAAAGGGTGGTTTTGAGGCTGAAGGCAGCAGGAAAGCCTGCAGCCCCCAGGTGTGTGGGCCTACGCAAGCGGTTCCAAAAGAGCTTTAGAACAAGGCATAGTTTTCCCTGCTGGCTCTTTGGGCGTGGGACCAGTCTCCAGACATATGGCCATTTTTGGGCCTGGCTAACGCCATGTGGAAAAGGGTGGTTTTGAGGCTGAAGGCAGCAGGAAAGCCTGCAGCCCCCAGGTGTGTGGGGCTACGCAAACGGTTCCCAAAGAGCTTTAGAACAAGGCATAGTTTTCCCTGCTGGCTCTTTGGGCGTGGGACCAGTCTCCAGACATATGGCCATTTTTGGGCCTGGCGCGGCGCCATGTGGAAAAGGGTGTGCTTTTGAGGTTGAAGGCAGCAGGAAAGCCTGCAGCCCCCAGGTGTGTGGGGCTACGCAAGCGGTTCTCAAAGAGCTTTAGAACAAGGCATAGTTTTCCGTGCTGGCTCTTTGGGCGTGGGACCAGTCTCCAGACATATGGCCATTTTTGGGCCTGGCGCAGCGCCAAGTGGGAAAGGGTTGTTTTGAGGCTGAAGGCAGCAGGAACGCGTGCAGCCCCCAGGTGTGTGGGGCTACGCAAGCGGTTCCCAAAGAGCTTTAGAACAAGGCATAGTTTTCCCTGCTGGCTCTTTGGGCGTGGGACAAATCTTCAGACATATGGCCATTTTTGGGCCTGGCGCGGCGCCAATTGCAAAAGGTTTCTTTTGAGGCTGAAGAGAGCAGGAAAGCCTGCAGCCCCCAGGTGTGTGGGGCTACGCAAGAGGTTCCCAAAGAGCTTTAGAACAAGGCATAGTTTTCCCTGCTGGCTCTTTGGGCCTGGGACCAAACTCCAGACATATGGCCATTTTTCTGCCTGGCGTGACGCCATGTGGAAAAGGGTGCTATTGAGGTTGAAGGCGGCAGGAAAGCCTGCAGCCCCCAGGTGTGTGGGTCTACGCAAGCGGTTCCCAAAGAGCTTTAGAACAAGGCATAGTTTTCCCTGCTGGCTCTTTGGGCGTGGGACCAAACTCCAGACATATGGCCATTTTTGTGCCTGGCGTGACGCCATGTGGAAAAGGGTGCTTTTGAGGTTGAAGGCAGCAGGAAAGCCTGCAGCCCCCAGGTGTGTGGGGCCACGCAAGCGGTTCCCAAAGAGCTTTAGAACAAGGCATAGTTTTCCCTGCTGGCTCTTTCGGCGTGGGACCAACCTCCAGACATATGGCCATTTTTGGGCCTGGCGTGACGCCAAGTGGGAAAGGGTGGTTTTGAGGCTGAAGGCAGCATGACAGCCTGCAGCCCCCAGGTGTGTGGGGCTACGCAAGAGGTTCCCAAAGAGCTTTAGAACAAGGCATAGTTTTCCCTGCTAGCTCTTTGGGCGTGGGACCAACCTCCATACATATGGCCATTTTTGTGCCTGGCGCAGCGCCAAGTGGGAAAGGGTGGTTTTTAGGCTGAAAGCGCGAGAAAAGCCTGCAGCCCCCAGGTGTGTGGGGCTACGCAAGCGGTTCCCAAAGAGCTTTAGAACAAGGCATAGTTTTCCCTGCTGGCTCTTTGGGCGTGGGACCAGTCTCCAGACATATGGCCATTTTTGGGCCTGGCGCAGCGCCAAGTGGGAAAGGGTTGTTTTGAGGCTGAAGGCAGCAGGAATGCGTGCAGCCCCCAGGTGTGTGGGGCTACGCAAGCGGTTCCCAAAGAGCTTTAGAACAAGGCATAGTTTTCCCTGCTGGCTCTTTGGGCGTGGGACAAATCTTCAGACATATGGCCATTTTTGGGCCTGGCGCGGCGCCAATTGCAAAAGGTTTCTTTTGAGGCTGAAGAGAGCAGGAAAGCCTGCAGCCCCCAGGTGTGTGGGGCTACGCAAGAGGTTCCCAAAGAGCTTTAGAACAAGGCATAGTTTTCCCTGCTGGCTCTTTGGGCCTGGGACCAAACTCCAGACATATGGCCATTTTTCTGCCTGGCGTGACGCCATGTGGAAAAGGGTGCTTCTGATGTTGAAGGCAGCAGGAAAGCCTGCAGCCCCCAGGTGTGTGGGGCTACGCAAGCGGTTCCCAAAGAGCTTTAGAACAAGGCATAGTTTTCCCTGCTGGCTCTTTGGGCGTGGGACCAAACTCCAGACATATGGCCATTTTTGTGCCTGGCGTGACGCCATGTGAAAAAGGGTGCTTTTGAGGTTGAAGGCAGCAGGAAAGCCTGCAGCCCCCAGGTGTGTGGGGCCACGCAAGCGGTTCCCAAAGAGCTTTAGAACAAGGCATAGTTTTCCCTGCTGGCTCTTTCGGCGTGGGACCAACCTCCAGACATATGGCCATTTTTGGGCCTGGCGTGACGCCAAGTGGGAAAGGGTGGTTTTGAGGCTGAAGGCAGCATGACAGCCTGCAGCCCCCAGGTGTGTGGGGCTACGCAAGAGGTTCCCAAAGAGCTTTAGAACAAGGCATAGTTTTCCCTGCTGGCTCTTTGGGCATGGGACCAGTCTCCAGACATATGGCCATTTTTGGGCCTGGCGCGGGGCCAAGTGGGAAAGGGTGGTTTTGAGGCTGAAGGCAGCAGGAAAGCCTGCAGCCCCCAGGTGTGTGGGCCTACGCAAGCGGTTCCAAAAGAGCTTTAGAACAAGGCATAGTTTTCCCTGCTGGCTCTTTGGGCGTGGGACCAGTCTCCAGACATATGGCCATTTTTGGGCCTGGCTAACGCCATGTGGAAAAGGGTGGTTTTGAGGCTGAAGGCAGCAGGAAAGCCTGCAGCCCCCAGGTGTGTGGGGCTACGCAAGCGGTTCCCAAAGAGCTTTAGAACAAGGCATAGTTTTCCCTGCTGGCTCTTTGGGCGTGGGACCAGTCTCCAGACATATGGCCATTTTTGGGCCTGGCGCGGCGCCAAGTAGGAAAGGGTGGTTTTGAGGCTGAAGGCAGCAGGAAAGCCTGCAGCCCCCAGGTGTGTGGGGCTACGCAAACGGTTCCCAAAGAGCTTTAGAACAAGGCATAGTTTTCCCTGCTGGCTCTTTGGGCGTGGGACCAGTCTCCAGACATATGGCCATTTTTGGGCCTGGCGCGGCGCCATGTGGAAAAGGGTGTGCTTTTGAGGTTGAAGGCAGCAGGAAAGCCTGCAGCCCCCAGGTGTGTGGGGCTACGCAAGCGGTTCTCAAAGAGCTTTAGAACAAGGCATAGTTTTCCGTGCTGGCTCTTTGGGCGTGGGACCAGTCTCCAGACATATGGCCATTTTTGGGCCTGGCGCAGCGCCAAGTGGGAAAGGGTTGTTTTGAGGCTGAAGGCAGCAGGAACGCGTGCAGCCCCCAGGTGTGTGGGGCTACGCAAGCGGTTCCCAAAGAGCTTTAGAACAAGGCATAGTTTTCCCTGCTGGCTCTTTGGGCGTGGGACAAATCTTCAGACATATGGCCATTTTTGGGCCTGGCGCGGCGCCAATTGCAAAAGGTTTCTTTTGAGGCTGAAGAGAGCAGGAAAGCCTGCAGCCCCCAGGTGTGTGGGGCTACGCAAGAGGTTCCCAAAGAGCTTTAGAACAAGGCATAGTTTTCCCTGCTGGCTCTTTGGGCCTGGGACCAAACTCCAGACATATGGCCATTTTTCTGCCTGGCGTGACGCCATGTGGAAAAGGGTGCTTTTGAGGTTGAAGGCGGCAGGAAAGCCTGCAGCCCCCAGGTGTGTGGGGCTACGCAAGCGGTTCCCAAAGAGCTTTAGAACAAGGCATAGTTTTCCCTGCTGGCTCTTTGGGCGTGGGACCAAACTCCAGACATATGGCCATTTTTGTGCCTGGCGTGACGCCATGTGGAAAAGGGTGCTTTTGAGGTTGAAGGCAGCAGGAAAGCCTGCAGCCCCCAGGTGTGTGGGGCCACGCAAGCGGTTCCCAAAGAGCTTTAGAACAAGGCATAGTTTTCCCTGCTGGCTCTTTGGGCGTGGGACCAACCTCCAGACATATGGCCATTTTTGGGCCTGGCGTGACGCCAAGTGGGAAAGGGTGGTTTTGAGGCTGAAGGCAGCATGACAGCCTGCAGCCCCCAGGTGTGTGGGGCTACGCAAGAGGTTCCCAAAGAGCTTTAGAACAAGGCATAGTTTTCCCTGCTAGCTCTTTGGGCGTGGGACCAACCTCCATACATATGGCCATTTTTGTGCCTGGCGCAGCGCCAAGTGGGAAAGGGTGGTTTTTAGGCTGAAAGCGCGAGAAAAGCCTGCAGCCCCCAGTTTCTGTGAGGCTACCCAAGCGGTTCCCAAAGAGCTTTAGAACAAGGCATAGTTTTCCCTGCTGGCTCTTTGGGCGTGGGACCAATCTCCAGACATATGGCCATTTTTGGGCCTGGCACGGCGCCAAGTGGGAAAGGGTGCTTTTGAGGCTGAAGAGAGCAGGAAAGCCTGCAGCCCCCAGGTGTGTGGGGCTACGCAATCCGTTACCAAAGAGCTTTAGAACAAGGCATAGTTTTCCCTGCTGGCTCTTTGGGCGTGGGACCAGTCTCCAGACATATGGCCATTTTTGGGCCTGGCGCGGCGCCATGTGGGAAAGGGTTGTTTTGAGGCTGAAGGCAGCAGGAACGCGTGCAGCCCCCAGGTGTGTGGGGCTACGCAAGCGGTTCCCAAAGAGCTTTAGAACAAGGCATATTTTTCCCTGCTGGCTCTTTGGGCGTGGGACAAATCTACAGACATATGGCCATTTTTGGGCCTGGCGCGGCGCCAATTGCAAAAGGTTTCTTTTGAGGCTGAAGAGAGCAGGAAAGCCTGCAGCCCCCAGGTCTGTGGGGCTACGCAAGCGGTTCCCAAAGAGCTTTAGAACAAGGCATAGTTTTCCCTGCTGGCTCTTTGGGCGTGGGACCAAACTCCAGACATATGGCCATTTTTCTGCCTGGCGTGACGCCATGTGGAAAAGGGTGCTTTTGAGGTTGAAGGCGGCAGGAAAGCCTGCAGCCCCCAGGTGTGTGGGGCTACGCAAGCGGTTCCCAAAGAGCTTTAGAACAAGGCATAGTTTTCCCTGCTGGCTCTTTGGGCTTGGGACCAGTCTCCAGACATATGGCCATTTTTGGGCCTGGCGCGGGGCCAAGTAGGAAAGGGTGGTTTTGAGGCTGAAGGCAGCAGGAAAGCCTGCAGCCCCCAGGTCTGTGGGGCTACGCAAGCGGTTCCCAAAGAGCTTTAGAACAAGGCATAGTTTTCCCTGCTGGCTCTTTGGGCGTGGGACCAGTCTCCAGACATATGGCCATTTTTGTGCCTGGCGTGGCGCCAAGTGGGAAAGGGTGGTTTTGAGGCTGAAGGCAGCAGGAAAGCCTGCAGCCCCCAGGTGTGTGGGCCTACGCAAGCGGTTCCCAAAGAGCTTTAGAACAAGGCATAGCTTTCCCTGCTGGCTCTTTGGGCGTGGGACCAGTCTCCAGACATATGGCCATTTTTGGGCCTGGCTAACGCCATGCGGAAAAGGGTGGTTTTGAGGCTGAAGGCAGCAGGAAAGCCTGCAGCCCCCGGGTCTGTGGGGCTACGCAAGCGGTTCCCAAAGAGCTTTAGAACAAGGCATATTTTTCCCTGCTGGCTCTTTGGGCGTGGGACCAGTCTCCAGACATATGGCCATTTTTGGGCCTGGCGCGGCGCCAAGTAGGAAAGGGTGGTTTTGAGGCTGAAGGCAGCAGGAAAGCCTGCAGCCCCCAGGTGTGTGGGGCTACGCAAACGGTTCCCAAAGAGCTTTAGAACAAGGCATAGTTTTCCCTGCTGGCTCTTTGGGCGTGGGACCAACTTCCAGACATATGGCCATTTTTGTGCCTGGCGTGACGCCATGTGGAAAAGGATGGTTTTGAGGCTGAAGGCAGCAGGAAAGCCTGCAGCCCCCAGGTGTGTGGGGCTACGCAAGCGGTTCCCAAAGAGCTTTAGAACAAGGCATAGTTTTCCCTGCTGGCTCTTTGGGCGTGGGACCAGTCTCCAGACATATGGCCATTTTTGGGCCTGGCGCGGCGCCATGTGGAAAAGGATGTGCTTTTGAGGTTGAAGGCAGCAGGAAAGCCTGCAGCCCCCAGGTGTGTGGGGCTACGCAAGCGGTTCTCAAAGAGCTTTAGAACAAGGCATAGTTTTCCCTGCTGGCTCTTTGGGCGTGGGACAAATCTTCAGACATATGGCCATTTTTGGGCCTGGCGCGGCGCCAATTGCAAAAGGTTTCTTTTGAGGCTGAAGAGAGCAGGAAAGCCTGCAGCCCCCAGGTCTGTGGGGCTACGCAAGCGGTTCCCAAAGAGCTTTAGAACAAGGCATAGTTTTCCCTGCTGGCTCTTTGGGCGTGGGACCAAACTCCAGACATATGGCCATTTTTCTGCCTGGCGTGACGCCATGTGGAAAAGGGTGCTTTTGAGGTTGAAGGCGGCAGGAAAGCCTGCAGCCCCCAGGTGTGTGGGGCTACGCAAGCGGTTCCCAAAGAGCTTTAGAACAAGGCATAGTTTTCCCTGCTGGCTCTTTGGGCGTGGGACCAGTCTCCACACATATGGCCATTTTTGTGCCTGGCGCGGCGCCAAGTGGGAAAGGGTGGTTTTGAGGCTGAAAGCGCGAGAAAAGCCTGCACCCCCAGTTTCTGTGGGGCTACGCAAGCGGTTCCCAAAGAGCTTTAGAACAAGGCATAGTTTTCCCTGCTGGCTCTTTGGGCGTGGGACCAGTCTCCAGACATATGGCCATTTTTGGGCCTGGCGTGGCGCCAAGTGGGAAAGGGTGCTTTTGAGGTTGAAGGCAGCAGGAAAGCCTGCAGCCCCCAGGTGTGTGGGGCTACGCAAGCGGTTCCCAAAGAGCTTTAGAACAAGGCATAGTTTTCCCTGCTGGCTCTTTGGGCGTGGGACCAGTCTCCAGACATATGGCCATTTTTGTGCCTGGCGTGACGCCATGTGGTAAAGGGTTGTTTTGAGGCTGAAGGCAGCAGGAAAGCCTGCAGCCCCTAGCTGTGTGGGCCACGCAAGCGGTTCCCAAAGAGCTTTAGAACAAGGCATAATTTTCCCTGATGCCTCTTTGGGAAAGGAACCAGTCTCCAGAAATATGACCATTTTTGTGACTGGCGCGATGCCAAGTGTTAAAGGGTGGTTTTGAGGCTGAAGGCAGCAGGAAAGCCTGCAGCCCCCAGGTGTGTGGGGCTACGCAAGCGGTTCCCAAAGAGCTTTAGAACAAGGCATAGTTTTCCCTGCTGGCTCTTTGGGCGTGGGACCAACCTCCAGACATATGGCCATTTTTGGGCCTGGCGCGGCGCCAAGTGGGAAAGGGTGGTTTTGAGGCTGAAGAGAGCAGGAAAGCCTGCAGCCCCCAGGTGTGTGGGGCTACGCAAGAGGTTCCCAAAGAGCTTTAGAACAAGGCATAGTTTTCCCTGCTGGCTCTTTGGGCGTGGGATCAGTCTCCAGACATATGGCCATTTTTGGGCCTGGCGCGGCGCCAAGTGGGAAAGGGTGGTTTTGAGGCTGAAGGCAGCAGGAAAGCCTGCAGCCCCCAGGTGTGTGGGGCTACGCAAGCGGTTCCCAAAGAGCTTTAGAACAAGCAATAGCTTTCCCTGCTAGCTCTTTGGGCGTGGGACCAACATCCAGACATATGGCCATTTTTGTGTCTGGCGCAGCGCCAAGTGGGAAAGGGTGGTTTTGAGGGTGAAAGCGCGAGAAAAGCCTGCAGCCCCCAGTTTCTGTGGGGCTACGCAAGCGGTTCCCAAAGAGCTTTAGAACAAGGCATAGTTTTCCCTGCTGGCTCTTTGGGCGTGGGACCAACCTCCAGACATATGGCCATTTTTGGGCCTGGCGCGGCGCCAAGTGGGAAAGGGTGGTTTTGAGGCTGAAGAGATCAGGAAAGCCTGCAGCCCCCAGGTGTGTGGGGCTACGCAAACGGTTCCCAAAGAGCTTTAGAACAAGGCATAGTTTTCCCTGCTGGCTCTTTGGGCGTGGGACCAACCTCCAGACATATGGCCATTTTTGTGCCTGGCGTGACGCCATTTGGGAAAGGGTGGTTTTGAGGCTGAAGGCAGCAGGAAAGCCTGCAGCCCGCAGGTCTGTGGGGCTACGCAAGCGGTTCCCAAAGAGCTTTAGAACAAGGCATAGTTTTCCCTGATGGCTCTTTGGGCGTGGGACCAATCTCCAGACATATGGCCATTTTTGGGCCTGGCGCGGCGCCAAGTGGGAAAGGGTGGTTTTGAGGCTGAAGAGAGCAGGAAAGCCTGCAGACCCCAGGTGTGTGGGGCTACGGAAACGGTTCCCAAAGAGCTTTAGAACAAGGCATAGTTTTCCCTGCTGGCTCTTTGGGCGTGGGACCAGTCTCCAGAAATATGGCCATTTTTTTGCCTGGCGCGATGCGAAGTGGGAAATGGTGGTTTTGAGGCTGAAGGCAGCAGGAAAGCCTGCAGCCCCCAGGTGTGTGGGGCTACGCAAGCCTTTCCCAAAGAGCTTTAGAACAAGGCATAGTTTTCCCTGCTGGCTCTTTGGGCGTGGGATCAGTCTCCAGATATATGGCCATTTTTGGGCCTGGCGCAGCGCCAAGTGGGAAAGGGTTGTTTTGAGGCTGAAGGCAGCAGGAAAGCCTGCAGCCCCCAGGTGTGTGGGGCTACGCAAGCGGTTCCCAAAGAGCTTTAGAACAAGGCATAGTTTTCCCTGCTGGCTCTTTGGGCGTGGGACCAGTCTCCAGACATATGGCCATTTTTGGGCCTGGCGTGACGCCAAGTGGGAAAGGGTGGTTTTGAGGCTGAAGGCAGCAGGAAAGCCTGCAGCCCCCAGGTCTGTGGGGCTACGCAAGCGGTTCCCAAAGAGCTTTAGAACAAGGCATAGTTTTCCCTGCTGGCTCTTTGGCGTGGGACCAACCTCTAGACATATGGCCATTTTTGTGCCTTGCGCGGGGCCAAGTGGGAAAGGGTGGTTTTGAGGCTGAAGGCAGCAGGAAAGCCTGCAGCCCCCAGGTCTGTGGGGCTACGCAAGCGGTTCCCAAAGAGCTTTAGAACAAGGCATAGTTTTCCCTGCTGGCTCTTTGGGCGTGGGACCAACCTCCAGACATATGGCCATTTTTGTGCCTGGCGGAGCGCCAAGTGGGAAAGGGTGGTTTTGAGGCTGAAGGCAGCAGGAAAGCCTGCAGCCCCCAGGTCTGTGGGGCTACGCAAGCGGTTCCCAAAGAGCTTTAGAACAAGGCATAGTTTTCCCTGCTGGATCTTTGGGCGTGGGACCAGTCTCCAGATATATGGCCATTTTTGTGCCTAGCGGAGCGCCAAGTGGGAAAGGGTGGTTTTGAGGCTGAAGGCAGCAGGAAAGCCTGCAGCCCGCAGGTCTGTGGGGCTACGCAAGCGGTTCCCAAAGAGCTTTAGAACAAGGCATAGTTTTCCCTGCTGGCTCTTTGGGCGTGGGACCAGTCTCCAGAAATATGGCCATTTTTTTGCCTGGCGCGATGCGAAGTGGGAAATGGTGGTTTTGAGGCTGAAGGCAGCAGGAAAGCCTGCAGCCCCCAGGTGTGTGGGGCTACGCAAGCCTTTCCCAAAGAGCTTTAGAACAAGGCATAGTTTTCCCTGCTGGCTCTTTGGGCGTGGGACCAGTCTCCAGACATATGGCCATTTTTGTGCCTGGCGCAGCGCCAAGTGGGAAAGGGTGGTTTTGAGGCTGAAGAGAGCAGGAAAGCCTGCAGCCCCCAGGTGTGTGGGGCTACGCAAGCGGTTCCCAAAGAGCTTTAGAACAAGGCATAGTTTTCCCTGCTGGCTCTTTGGGCGTGGGACCAATCTCCAGACATATGGCCATTTTTGGGCCTGGCGCGGCGCCAAGTGGGAAAGGGTGGTTTTGAGGCTGAAGAGAGCAGGAAAGCCTGCAGACCCCAGGTGTGTGGGGCTACGGAAACGGTTCCCAAAGAGCTTTAGAACAAGGCATAGTTTTCCCTGCTGGCTCTTTGGGCGTGGGACCAACCTCCAGACATATGGCCATTTTTGTGCCTGGCGTGACGCCATGTGGGAAAGGGTGGTTTTGAGGCTGAAGGCAGCAGGAAAGCCTGCAGCCCGCAGGTCTGTGGGGCTACGCAAGCGGTTCCCAAAGAGCTTTAGAACAAGGCATAGTTTTCCCTGCTGGCTCTTTGGGCGTGGGACCAGTCTCCAGACATATGGCCATTTTTGGGCCTGGCGCGGCGCCAAGTGGGAAAGGGTGCTTTTGAGGCTGAAGAGAGCAGGAAAGCCTGCAGCCCCCAGGTGTGTGGGGCTACGCAAGCGGTTCCAAAAGAGCTTTAGAACAAGGCATAGTTTTCCCTGCTGGCTCTTTGGGCGTGGGACCAGTCTCCAGACATATGGCCATTTTTGGGCCTTGCGCGGCGCCAAGTAGGAAAGGGTGGTTTTGAGGCTGAAGGCAGCAGGAAAGCCTGCAGCCCCCAGGTGTGTGGGGCTACGCAAACGGTTCCCAAAGAGCTTTAGAACAAGGCATAGTTTTCCCTGCTGGCTCTTTGGGCGTGGGACCAACTTCCAGACATATGGCCATTTTTGTGCCTGGCGTGACGCCATGTGGAAAAGGATGGTTTTGAGGCTGAAGGCAGCAGGAAAGCCTGCAGCCCCCAGGTGTGTGGGGCTACGCAAGAGGTTCCCAAAGAGCTTTAGAACAAGGCATAGTTTTCCCTGCTGGCTCTTTGGGCGTGGGACCAGTCTCCAGACATATGGCCATTTTTGGGCCTGGCGCGGCGCCATTTGGAAAAGGATGTGCTTTTGAGGTTGAAGGCAGCAGGAAAGCCTGCAGCCCCCAGGTGTGTGGGGCTACGCAAGCGGTTCTCAAAGAGCTTTAGAACAAGGCATAGTTTTCCCTGCTGGCTCTTTGGGCGTGGGACAAATCTTCAGACATATGGCCATTTTTGGGCCTGGCGCGGCGCCAATTGCAAAAGGTTTCTTTTGAGGCTGAAGAGAGCAGGAAAGCCTGCAGCCCCCAGGTCTGTGGGGCTACGCAAGCGGTTCCCAAAGAGCTTTAGAACAAGGCATAGTTTTCCCTGCTGGCTCTTTGGGCGTGGGACCAGTCTCCACACATATGGCCATTTTTGTGCCTGGCGCGGCGCCAAGTGGGAAAGGGTGGTTTTGAGGCTGAAAGCGCGAGAAAAGCCTGCACCCCCAGTTTCTGTGGGGCTACGCAAGCGGTTCCCAAAGAGCTTTAGAACAAGGCATAGTTTTCCCTGCTGGCTCTTTGGGCGTGGGACCAGTCTCCAGACATATGGCCATTTTTGGGCCTGGCGTGGCGCCAAGTGGGAAAGGGTGCTTTTGAGGTTGAAGGCAGCAGGAAAGCCTGCAGCCCCCAGGTGTGTGGGGCTACGCAAGCGGTTCCCAAAGAGCTTTAGAACAAGGCATAGTTTTCCCTGCTGGCTCTTTGGGCGTGGGACCAGTCTCCAGACATATGGCCATTTTTGGGCCTGGCGTGACGCCATGTGGTAAAGGGTTGTTTTGAGGCTGAAGGCAGCAGGAAAGCCTGCAGCCCCTAGCTGTGTGGGCCACGCAAGCGGTTCCCAAAGAGCTTTAGAACAAGGCATAATTTTCCCTGATGCCTCTTTGGGAAAGGAACCAGTCTCCAGAAATATGGCCATTTTTGTGACTGGCGCGATGCCAAGTGTTAAAGGGTGGTTTTGAGGCTGAAGGCAGCAGGAAAGCCTGCAGCCCCCAGGTGTGTGGGGCTACGCAAGCGGTTCCCAAAGAGCTTTAGAACAAGGCATAGTTTTCCCTGCTGGCTCTTTGGGCGTGGGACCAACCTCCAGACATATGGCCATTTTTGGGCCTGGCGCGGCGCCAAGTGGGAAAGGGTGGTTTTGAGGCTGAAGAGAGCAGGAAAGCCTGCAGCCCCCAGGTGTGTGGGGCTACGCAAGAGGTTCCCAAAGAGCTTTAGAACAAGGCATAGTTTTCCCTGCTGGCTCTTTGGGCGTGGGACCAGTCTCCAGACATATGGCCATTTTTGGGCCTGGCGCGGCGCCAAGTGGGAAAGGGTGGTTTTGAGGCTGAAGGCAGCAGGAAAGCCTGCAGCCCCCAGGTGTGTGGGGCTACGCAAGCGGTTCCCAAAGAGCTTTAGAACAAGCAATAGCTTTCCCTGCTAGCTCTTTGGGCGTGGGACCAACATCCAGACATATGGCCATTTTTGTGTCTGGCGCAGCGCCAAGTGGGAAAGGGTGGTTTTGAGGGTGAAAGCGCGAGAAAAGCCTGCAGCCCCCAGTTTCTGTGGGGCTACGCAAGCGGTTCCCAAAGAGCTTTAGAACAAGGCATAGTTTTCCCTGCTGGCTCTTTGGGCGTGGGACCAATCTCCAGACATATGGCCATTTTTGGGCCTGGCGCAGCGCCAAGTGGGAAAGGGTGGTTTTGAGGCTGAAGAGATCAGGAAAGCCTGCAGCCCCCAGGTGTGTGGGGCTACGCAAACGGTTCCCAAAGAGCTTTAGAACAAGGCATAGTTTTCCCTGCTGGCTCTTTGGGCGTGGGACCAACCTCCAGACATATGGCCATTTTTGTGCCTGGCGTGACGCCATGTGGGAAAGGGTGGTTTTGAGGCTGAAGGCAGCAGGAAAGCCTGCAGCCCGCAGGTCTGTGGGGCTACGCAAGCGGTTCCCAAAGAGCTTTAGAACAAGGCATAGTTTCCCCTGCTGGCTCTTTGGGCGTGGGACCAATCTCCAGACATATGGCCATTTTTGGGCCTGGCGCGGCGCCAAGTGGGAAAGGGTGGTTTTGAGGCTGAAGAGAGCAGGAAAGCCTGCAGACCCCAGGTGTGTGGGGCTACGGAAACGGTTCCCAAAGAGCTTTAGAACAAGGCATAGTTTTCCCTGCTGGCTGTTTGGGCGTGGGACCAACCTCCAGACATATGGCCATTTTTGTGCCTGGCGTGACGCCATGTGGGAAAGGGTGGTTTTGAGACTGAAGGCAGCAGGAAAGCCTGCAGCCCGCAGGTCTGTGGGGCTACGCAAGCGGTTCCCAAAGAGCTTTAGAACAAGGCATAGTTTTCCGTGCTGGCTCTTTGGGCGTGGGACCAGTCTCCAGACATATGGCCATTTTTGGGCCTGGCGCAGCGCCAAGTGGGAAAGGGTTGTTTTGAGGCTGAAGGCAGCAGGAACGCGTGCAGCCCCCAGGTGTGTGGGGCTACGCAAGCGGTTCCCAAAGAGCTTTAGAACAAGGCATAGTTTTCCCTGCTGGCTCTTTGGGCGTGGGACAAATCTTCAGACATATGGCCATTTTTGGGCCTGGCGCGGCGCCAATTGCAAAAGGTTTCTTTTGAGGCTGAAGAGAGCAGGAAAGCCTGCAGCCCCCAGGTCTGTGGGGCTACGCAAGCGGTTCCCAAAGAGCTTTAGAACAAGGCATAGTTTTCCCTGCTGGCTCTTTGGGCCTGGGACCAAACTCCAGACATATGGCCATTTTTCTGCCTGGCGTGACGCCATGTGGAAAAGGGTGCTTTTGAGGTTGAAGGCGGCAGGAAAGCCTGCAGCCCCCAGGTGTGTGGGGCTACGCAAGCGGTTCCCAAAGAGCTTTAGAACAAGGCATAGTTTTCCCTGCTGGCTCTTTGGGCGTGGGACCAAACTCCAGACATATGGCCATTTTTGTGCCTGGCGTGACGCCATGTGGAAAAGGGTGCTTTTGAGGTTGAAGGCAGCAGGAAAGCCTGCAGCCCCCAGGTGTGTGGGGCCACGCAAGCGGTTCCCAAAGAGCTTTAGAACAAGGCATAGTTTTCCCTGCTGGCTCTTTCGGCGTGGGACCAGTCTCCAGACATATGGCCATTTTTGGGCCTGGCGTGACGCCAAGTGGGAAAGGGTGGTTTTGAGGCTGAAGGCAGCATGACAGCCTGCAGCCCCCAGGTGTGTGGGGCTACGCAAGCGGTTCCCAAAGAGCTTTATAAAAAGGCATAGTTTTCCCTGCTGGCTCTTTGGGCGTGGGACCAACCTCCATACATATGGCCATTTTTGTGCCTGGCGCAGCGCCAAGTGGGAAAGGGTGGTTTTTAGGCTGAAAGCGCGAGAAAAGCCTGCAGCCCCCAGTTTCTGTGAGGCTACCCAAGCGGTTCCCAAAGAGCTTTAGAACAAGGCATAGTTTTCCCTGCTGGCTCTTTGGGCCTGGGACCAATCTCCAGACATATGGCCATTTTTGGGCCTGGCACGGCGCCAAGTGGGAAAGGGTGCTTTTGAGGCTGAAGAGAGCAGGAAAGCCTGCAGCCCCCAGGTCTGTGGGGCTACGCAAGCGGTTCCCAAAGAGCTTTAGAACAAGGCATAGTTTTCCCTGCTGGCTCTTTGGGCGTGGGACCAAACTCCAGACATATGGCCATTTTTCTGCCTGGCGTGACGCCATGTGGAAAAGGGTGCTTTTGAGGTTGAAGGCGGCAGGAAAGCCTGCAGCCCCCAGGTGTGTGGGGCTACGCAAGCGGTTCCCAAAGAGCTTTAGAACAAGGCATAGTTTTCCCTGCTGGCTCTTTGGGCTTGGGACCAGTCTCCAGACATATGGCCATTTTTGGGCCTGGCGCGGGGCCAAGTGGGAAAGGGTGGTTTTGAGGCTGAAGGCAGCAGGAAAGCCTGCAGCCCCCAGGTCTGTGGGGCTACGCAAGCGGTTCCCAAAGAGCTTTAGAACAAGGCATAGTTTTCCCTGCTGGCTCTTTGGGCGTGGGACCAGTCTCCAGACATATGGCCATTTTTGTGCCTGGCGTGGCGCCAAGTGGGAAAGGGTGGTTTTGAGGCTGAAGAGAGCAGGAAAGCCTGCAGCCCCCAGGTGTGTGGGCCTACGCAAGCGGTTCCCAAAGAGCTTTAGAACAAGGCATAGCTTTCCCTGCTGGCTCTTTGGGCGTGGGACCAGTCTCCAGACATATGGCCATTTTTGGGCCTGGCTAACGCCATGTGGAAAAGGGTGGTTTTGAGGCTGAAGGCAGCAGGAAAGCCTGCAGCCCCCGGGTCTGTGGGGCTATGCAAGCGGTTCCCAAAGAGCTTTAGAACAAGGCATATTTTTCCCTGCTGGCTCTTTGGGCGTGGGACCAGCCTCCAGACATATGGCCATTTTTGGGCCTTGCGCGGCGCCAAGTAGGAAAGGGTGGTTTTGAGGCTGAAGGCAGCAGGAAAGCCTGCAGCCCCCAGGTGTGTGGGGCTACGCAAACGGTTCCCAAAGAGCTTTAGAACAAGGCATAGTTTTCCCTGCTGGCTCTTTGGGCGTGGGACCAACTTCCAGACATATGGCCATTTTTGTGCCTGGCGTGACGCCATGTGGAAAAGGATGGTTTTGAGGCTGAAGGCAGCAGGAAAGCCTGCAGCCCCCAGGTGTGTGGGGCTACGCAAGCGGTTCCCAAAGAGCTTTAGAACAAGGCATAGTTTTCCCTGCTGGCTCTTTGGGCGTGGGACCAGTCTCCAGACATATGGCCATTTTTGGGCCTGGCGCGGCGCCATGTGGAAAAGGATGTGCTTTTGAGGTTGAAGGCAGCAGGAAAGCCTGCAGCCCCCAGGTGTGTGGGGCTACGCAAGCGGTTCTCAAAGAGCTTTAGAACAAGGCATAGTTTTCCCTGCTGGCTCTTTGGGCGTGGGACAAATCCTCAGACATATGGCCATTTTTGGGCCTGGCGCGGCGCCAATTGCAAAAGGTTTCTTTTGAGGCTGAAGAGAGCAGGAAAGCCTGCAGCCCCCAGGTCTGTGGGGCTACGCAAGCGGTTCCCAAAGAGCTTTAGAACAAGGCATAGTTTTCCCTGCTGGCTCTTTGGGCGTGGGACCAGTCTCCACACATATGGCCATTTTTGTGCCTGGCGCGGCGCCAAGTGGGAAAGGGTGGTTTTGAGGCTGAAAGCGCGAGAAAAGCCTGCACCCCCAGTTTCTGTGGGGCTACGCAAGCGGTTCCCAAAGAGCTTTAGAACAAGGCATAGTTTTCCCTGCTGGCTCTTTGGGCGTGGGACCAGTCTCCAGACATATGGCCATTTTTGGGCCTGGCGTGGCGCCAAGTGGGAAAGGGTGCTTTTGAGGTTGAAGGCAGCAGGAAAGCCTGCAGCCCCCAGGTGTGTGGGGCTACGCAAGCGGTTCCCAAAGAGCTTTAGAACAAGGCATAGTTTTCCCTGCTGGCTCTTTGGGCGTGGGACCAGTCTCCAGACATATGGCCATTTTTGGGCCTGGCGTGACGCCATGTGGTAAAGGGTTGTTTTGAGGCTGAAGGCAGCAGGAAAGCCTGCAGCCCCTAGCTGTGTGGGCCACGCAAGCGGTTCCCAAAGAGCTTTAGAACAAGGCATAATTTTCCCTGATGCCTCTTTGGGAAAGGAACCAGTCTCCAGAAATATGGCCATTTTTGTGACTGGCGCGATGCCAAGTGTTAAAGGGTGGTTTTGAGGCTGAAGGCAGCAGGAAAGCCTGCAGCCCCCAGGTGTGTGGGGCTACGCAAGCGGTTCCCAAAGAGCTTTAGAACAAGGCATAGTTTTCCCTGCTGGCTCTTTGGGCGTGGGACCAACCTCCAGACATATGGCCATTTTTGGGCCTGGCGCGGCGCCAAGTGGGAAAGGGTGGTTTTGAGGCTGAAGAGAGCAGGAAAGCCTGCAGCCCCCAGGTGTGTGGGGCTACGCAAGAGGTTCCCAAAGAGCTTTAGAACAAGGCATAGTTTTCCCTGCTGGCTCTTTGGGCGTGGGACCAGTCTCCAGACATATGGCCATTTTTGGGCCTGGCGCGGCGCCAAGTGGGAAAGGGTGGTTTTGAGGCTGAAGGCAGCAGGAAAGCCTGCAGCCCCCAGGTGTGTGGGGCTACGCAAGCGGTTCCCAAAGAGCTTTAGAACAAGCAATAGCTTTCCCTGCTAGCTCTTTGGGCGTGGGACCAACATCCAGACATATGGCCATTTTTGTGTCTGGCGCAGCGCCAAGTGGGAAAGGGTGGTTTTGAGGGTGAAAGCGCGAGAAAAGCCTGCAGCCCCCAGTTTCTGTGGGGCTACGCAAGCGGTTCCCAAAGAGCTTTAGAACAAGGCATAGTTTTCCCTGCTGGCTCTTTGGGCGTGGGACCAGTCTCCAGACATATGGCCATTTTTGGGCCTGGCGCAGCGCCAAGTGGGAAAGGGTGGTTTTGAGGCTGAAGAGATCAGGAAAGCCTGCAGCCCCCAGGTGTGTGGGGCTACGCAAACGGTTCCCAAAGAGCTTTAGAACAAGGCATAGTTTTCCCTGCTGGCTCTTTGGGCGTGGGACCAACCTCCAGACATATGGCCATTTTTGTGCCTGGCGTGACGCCATGTGGGAAAGGGTGGTTTTGAGGCTGAAGGCAGCAGGAAAGCCTGCAGCCCGCAGGTCTGTGGGGCTACGCAAGCGGTTCCCAAAGAGCTTTAGAACAAGGCATAGTTTCCCCTGCTGGCTCTTTGGGCGTGGGACCAATCTCCAGACATATGGCCATTTTTGGGCCTGGCGCGGCGCCAAGTGGGAAAGGGTGGTTTTGAGGCTGAAGAGAGCAGGAAAGCCTGCAGACCCCAGGTGTGTGGGGCTACGGAAACGGTTCCCAAAGAGCTTTAGAACAAGGCATAGTTTTCCCTGCTGGCTCTTTGGGCGTGGGACCAACCTCCAGACATATGGCCATTTTTGTGCCTGGCGTGACGCCATGTGGGAAAGGGTGGTTTTGAGACTGAAGGCAGCAGGAAAGCCTGCAGCCCGCAGGTCTGTGGGGCTACGCAAGCGGTTCCCAAAGAGCTTTAGAACAAGGCATAGTTTTCCCTGCTGGCTCTTTGGGCGTGGGACCAGTCTCCAGAAATATGGCCATTTTTTTGCCTGGCGCGATGCGAAGTGGGAAATGGTGGTTTTGAGGCTGAAGGCAGCAGGAAAGCCTGCAGCCCCCAGGTGTGTGGGGCTACGCAAGCCTTTCCCAAAGAGCTTTAGAACAAGGCATAGTTTTCCCTGCTGGCTCTTTGGGCGTGGGATCAGTCTCCAGATATATGGCCATTTTTGGGCCTGGCGCAGCGCCAAGTGGGAAAGGGTTGTTTTGAGGCTGAAGGCAGCAGGAAAGCCTGCAGCCCCCAGGTGTGTGGGGCTACGCAAGCGGTTCCCAAAGAGCTTTAGAACAAGGCATAGTTTTCCCTGCTGGCTCTTTGGGCGTGGGTCCAACCTCCAGACATATGGCCATTTTTGTGCCTGGCGTGACGCCAAGTGGTAAAGGGTGGTTTTGAGGCTGAAGGCAGCAGGAAAGCCTGCAGCCCCCAGGTGTGTGGGGCTACGCAAGCGGTTCCCAAAGAGCTTTAGAACAAGGCATAGTTTTCCCTGCTGGCTCTTTGGCGTGGGACCAACCTCTAGACATATGGCCATTTTTGTGCCTTGCGCGGGGCCAAGTGGGAAAGGGTGGTTTTGAGGCTGAAGGCAGCAGGAAAGCCTGCAGCCCCCAGGTGTGTGGGGCTACGCAAGCGGTTCCCAAAGAGCTTTAGAACAAGGCATAGTTTTCCCTGCTGGCTCTTTGGGCGTGGGACCAACCTCCAGACATATGGCCATTTTTGTGCCTGGCGGAGCGCCAAGTGGGAAAGGGTGGTTTTGAGGCTGAAGGCAGCAGGAAAGCCTGCAGCCCCCAGGTCTGTGGGGCTACGCAAGCGGTTCCCAAAGAGCTTTAGAACAAGGCATAGTTTTCCCTGCTGGATCTTTGGGCGTGGGACCAGTCTCCAGATATATGGCCATTTTTGTGCCTAGCGGAGCGCCAAGTGGGAAAGGGTGGTTTTGAGGCTGAAGGCAGCAGGAAAGCCTGCAGCCCGCAGGTCTGTGGGTCTACGCAAGCGGTTCCCAAAGAGCTTTAGAACAAGGCATAGTTTTCCCTGCTGGCTCTTTGGGCGTGGGACCAGTCTCCAGAAATATGGCCATTTTTTTGCCTGGCGCGATGCGAAGTGGGAAATGGTGGTTTTGAGGCTGAAGGCAGCAGGAAAGCCTGCAGCCCCCAGGTGTGTGGGGCTACGCAAGCCTTTCCCAAAGAGCTTTAGAACAAGGCATAGTTTTCCCTGCTGGCTCTTTGGGCGTGGGACCAGTCTCCAGACATATGGCCATTTTTGTGCCTGGCGCAGCGCCAAGTGGGAAAGGGTGGTTTTGAGGCTGAAGAGAGCAGGAAAGCCTGCAGCCCCCAGGTGTGTGGGGCTACGCAAGCGGTTCCCAAAGAGCTTTAGAACAAGGCATAGTTTTCCCTGCTGGCTCTTTGGGCGTGGGACCAATCTCCAGACATATGGCCATTTTTGGGCCTGGCGCGGCGCCAAGTGGGAAAGGGTGGTTTTGAGGCTGAAGAGAGCAGGAAAGCCTGCAGACCCCAGGTGTGTGGGGCTACGGAAACGGTTCCCAAAGAGCTTTAGAACAAGGCATAGTTTTCCCTGCTGGCTCTTTGGGCGTGGGACCAACCTCCAGACATATGGCCATTTTTGTGCCTGGCGTGACGCCATGTGGGAAAGGGCGGTTTTGAGGCTGAAGGCAGCAGGAAAGCCTGCAGCCCGCAGGTCTGTGGGGCTACGCAAGCGGTTCCCAAAGAGCTTTAGAACAAGGCATAGTTTTCCCTGCTGGCTCTTTGGG